>NC_044061.1:19890653-19903153 GCF_902167405.1 Gadus morhua | reverse complement strand
ATACGTTTGCATATGTGTGTATGTGTGTGTGTGTGTGTGTGTGTGTGTGTGTGTGTTTACCAGAGTTTGTGTGTGTGTGTGTGCGTGTGAGTAATATCCCTGTATGGCGTTTTTTACCCTCCGCCCGCAGTGCTAGCGTTAGCTGGCTCAGCAGGGGGTTAAGCTTGGTCCCCATGGCGCTGAGCGCGGCCCGCCCATCGGCCCGCCGGGTACAGCACGCGTGAGCTTGTAACCCCGTTAGCAGAAGGGGTCGCGTTGCAGGACTTGCACTGACGGGTTTGTTGCGACATCCTCGTTATGGGGGGGCATGATGTGGTCAGCCCGGGGGTAACGGCAGCTGGAGACGCACGCGTTGCCTCGCCGTCTGCGCCGCGTCAACTCGTTGCCATGGGTTACCACAGGGAGTGGCACACGTCGTTTATTTTTGCATGGGCAGAAACAAATCAGTGTGCTAAGAATGATGTCATCGTTTGTGAGTGATGGCGAGAGAGCGTTTGCGGTTGAGGATTGAAGCTCGGGGATTCTGTTTATGTTTGGACGGAGCCATTGGATGAACCGCGTTCGGTGTCTGTGGAGAACCTTCCGTGAACTTCTACGGCAGCGCTTCCCAGCGCAATGAAAAAGCCCATCAGACGTGACGCTGGATGACTCTGGTGGGGCAGAGGGGTTAGGATGTCCGGTCCTCATCGATCGGGGTCCCCCCCCGCAACCCCCCCCCCCCCCCCCCCCCGCAGCCTATGTAGGCATCGTTGAGCAAGAGGCCCTAACAACCCCCTACCTGCTCCTTCATGACCCGTATCTGAATCCACTGTAAGTTACTAAAGTGTCTGCTAAATAGTCAACGGTTTTAAATTCTGGTTGGTTGGTTCTGTATTTGTCTGTGAGCTGACAGACCAGAGAAAAGCGAGATGGGCTGTGTCACATGGTAGCATATAAGGGTGTGGGGGCAGAAGGGTTTAGCTAGCGAAAACCTTATTTTCTGAACCTTACCTCCTCCCAAGGCAGCCTGTCTCCCAGTTTGTCTTGGGCTCCTGAGAAAGCTCCTGCCATTCAAAGGAGGTGGTTTTTAAGAAATGTGGTCTTGGTGTATAAGCCCCGGTGGTATCACCTCCTCCAGCATCCCCTTCCTTATCAGCACCTGTCAACTATTAATAGAAGCGACCCGTGCTTCCCCAGCATCATGCATTAGAAAACGGGAGGTTTGAATAATGTCCATAAAACCCTCCAGATGAGTTCAGGATTTATGATCCCAGCTGGAATTTTGGATGTCAAAGCTGTAAAACCTGTGGCAGACAATTTATTATCATATATATACAAAGTAGGTGTGAGCATAGAATATAAGAAATGTACTTACATACACAGGATTAAAGAGGATAACCTTTAAAATGTAGTTTAATAACCTGATGAAACCGAGGCTCTGACTTCATATTCATTATTTTTACATAATTCTCAAATAAGAACAAGAGAAGAACCACAGCCACAACAAAACAAACCTCACAACAAAACAAGCGGGAGAGTTATGAACAGACCCACCTCTACCACGAAATTCTTCAATTACTTTTATTCGGAGCAAACTCCTCCTAAAGGTACAGCATTACAAATCGGTCGTTATAAAGGTCATTTCCCAGAGACTCAAGTGCGGGAATGTGAGCGGAACATGACAAGCGAGCTGTTTGAAATGTTGAACATAAACACTTCGGGTGTGTTTTTGCACCCAAAAGAAGTGCCACAAGTGGAGTGTCTGCTTCATCTCCATCTCCACGCTGCGCTGCGTTTCAAGCCAGTGGCCTGGAAACAGATTGCTCAAGCCTTAGACGCCCTGCTACGCGAAACCCCCTGCGACCTCCTCCCCTCTATCTGTCCAAATCAGTGCTTTCTGCGCCTGCCGCTTTTTGGTCTCTCGCCGCAAAGTTTATTTTGTTGGTTGAATATTGCCCTTTTCTAATAAGCATCCATAATTTATTGTTGGCTTTGAGGCAATGAAGCAGAAGCAGGTAGAGAGGAGGGGATAGAAGAAGAGTCGGGGCGAAGAGAAATGGGAAGAGATTACAGCTATATCCGAGTAATAGTAATCATTCTCTGGCTTCAACAGGGGTATTATGTTAACCTCATTTTTCTTCCATTTTGTCCCACACACACGGAAAGTCACACAGGTGCATGACACACACGCACACACAACCACACACCCACACTCACAGCAACATGCACGCGCACACACATTCACACACACACGCAAACAAACACACATGCATTCATGTAGCAATACACTCATGCACAGAGTTACATACACGCGTGCATGCACACACACACACTAACACACACACACACACACACACACACACACACACACACACACACACACACACACACACACACACACACACACACACACACACACACACACACACACACACACACACATTCATGCATGCTGATACACTAAGCCAGCAGTTCTGTAACCTTACCTTATCTTTTGCTTTTCAACAGGAGGTCCTGAAAGTCCATTAGAACTAGGAGCTCTTTTCAGAACTTGATGTTCTGCACCATAACCGGGACAACGTGTATGTGTTTTAAATATTAGTTTGAATTACAGTCTGAGAGGGGTAAAGGTTTCAGGAGCCAAAGTTGCTGTCCTCACAATGGATGAACTGAACTCATCTTTGGAATATTCTTTGGACCTCTCTCTCTCAAATTGCATTTTCTACACACTCTCTGCTTAACGCACAATTCTTCTACTATTTCCACACTTTCACTGTGATGTAATATATTTAAACCAAAACCAAATAACACATAGGTGTAGTTTGCAATGCCTAAATATTACGCATACACACACACACACACAAACTGAAACACACGCACACACAAGCACAAGCACAAGCACACACACACACACACACACACACACACACACACACACACACACACACACACACACACACACACACACACACACACACACACACACACACAGAAACCTTGCTGCCTTGATGCTTGATCAGCTATTCTTTTCCTTTCCTACTTTTGGCCTGGTTTTGCCTCTTCTCCCCTCTCCTCTCCCCTCTCCTCTCCCCTCTCCTCTCCCCTCCTCTCTTCTCTTCTCCCGTCCACTCCCCTCCTCTCCTCCCCTATCCTCTGCTTTCCTCGCCTTTACTCTCCTATGCTCTCCTTCTCTCCAAACTCATCCTCCTCTCCGCTCCTCTCCCCTCACCTCCTCTCCCCTTTCCTCCCCACCCCTCCCTGCCTCTCTCCTCCCCTCTCTTCTCCTTTCCTTTCCTCTCCTCTCCTCTTCTCCCCTCCTCCTCTTCACCTCTTGTACACCTGACTAGTTATAAAAGTCAGACAACAGTTCTATTAACCCCTGGGTCAGCTAAGCCAAAGGGACAGGGTTGGTTTTGGATGTGTTTACGGGAGTTCTCTCCAGCCACGGTGCCTGGGGCACAAGGCTAGCTGAGCTCAGACCACGTCCGTAAGGAGAGCCCATGCAGTGGGTGTGGGGCTGATGTATCACCCTGTGCCCTGAAGACCAGCATCTGAGCTTGGGGTGGGTTATGTGGTGACCAGGGAGTGCTTGGCAGGCATATTGATAAGGACCCACTGACACAGACTCAAGCCCTAACTGATGAGGCATACAAATGTCTCTTTAGAGGCGACCGGCCCAGGCCTTTGTGTATTGAATATATTTATTTATAGAAAGGCGTGGGCTGGCCACCTTTCTTTCACGGCTCTTTTCTAGTGCCTGGGGGCCCTCCTGGCAGTCTGTAACCATCTGATATTAACCACTTGATGCATGGAGGAAGGAACCAAAGAAAGGAAGTATGATGGAAAGATGGAAATGAAGGAACAGAGAAAGAAAGGAATAGAGAAATAGAAGGAATGAAGAGAGAAGAAAGATGAAAGTAGAGACGAAAGAAAGTGTAATTATATGCTGGAATAAAGAATCAAAGAAAAGTAAACTAGTTAGGTTACAACTCTGATTTCAGTGATTTGAATATTACACTTTGAACGAGGACTTAAACTTGGCTTCAGAGATGCATAAGGTTATTTTGTAGTGTACTTTATTCTGGCTTCAAGTAACAGCGTAAGTGATTCAATGCCCTTCGCGCAATGCAACACTTTGAGGTGTTCAACAAATTAGGGGGATGGGAATCCAGCATCCTTTTATTCAAATTTCAAAGACAATCTTACGCCGCAACATTATTAAGTTTGCATGGGGAAATGGTGAAGCTGAAAGATTGTGTCCTGCCGTCATCAGTTGCCAGAAGAGGAAGACTAAGAGGTAATTATTAATGTATCGGTGTGTGCTGCTTCACATAAACCTTTGTTAGATGAATGCATGGCCCTCCGTCTATGTACACAGCTATTACTTAGTCTCTTCTTATTCTATTTTGTGCATTTGGAAATTACCCCCAGGTTATCATATTTGTTTTTATTGTCCACCAATTTGGAGATCAATAAAGTATTATCCCATCTCATCTCTTCTCTTCTCTTCTCATCTTATTGCATCCCGCTCTACTCTCCCCTCTGCTCTCCTCCCCCTTCCCTATCCTCCTCTCTCCTCCTCTCTCCCGCCTTTCTTCTTCCTCCTCCTCCTCTCCCCTCCTTTCTCCCTCTCCTCTCTTCTTCCTCCTCCTCCTCTCCCCTCCTCTCCCCTCCTCTCTCCCCCTCCTCTCTTCTTCCTCCTCCTCCTCTCCCCTCCTCTCTCCTCCTCTCTCCCCCTCCTCTCTTCTTCCTCCTCCTCCTCTCCCCGCCTCTCCCCTCCTCTCTCCTCCTCTCTCCCCCTCCTCTCTTCTTCCTCCTCCTCCTCTCCCCTCCTCTCCCCTCTTCTCTCCTCCTCTCTCCCTCTCCTCTCTTCTTCCTCCTCCTCCTCTCCCCTCCTCTCCCCTCCTCTCTCCTCCTCTCTCCCTCTCTCTTCTTCCTCCTCCTCCTCTCCCCTCCTCTCCCCTCCTCTCTCCTCCTCTCTCCCCCTCCTCTCTTCTTCCTCCTCCTCCTCTCCCCTCCTCTCCCCTCCTCTCTCCTCCTCTCTCCCCCTCCTCTCTTCTTCCTCCTCCTCCTCTCCCCTCCTCTCCCCTCCTCTCTCCTCCTCTCTCCCCCTCCTCTCTTCTTCCTCCTCCTCCTCTCCCCTCCTCTCTCCTCCTCTCTCCCCCTCCTCTCTTCTCCCACCCCCTCCACTCCTCCCCTCTACCCCTCCCTCATATCCTCCCAGCCCTCTTCACCTTCCCTCATCTTTCCAGCACCCCCTCTCCCCTCCTCTCCCCTGCTCTCCTTTCTCCTCCTCTCCTCGTTGCTCCTCCCCTCTCCCCTCTCCTCTTCATCTCGCCTGTCCTCCCCTCCTCTCATGAATAGAGAGCAGTGTTTGTGTAAGGATGATGAAGGTCAGACTGCAGCCCTGATCAGCTGGATGTAATGCTGGGATGGTTGTGACATTAACACAGGACCCTGCGATCCTCACTCAACCTAATGGATCATTAAATAGATCATTAGGTTGCTCTTAACTTCGACCGCCCCCTTTCTCTCGCCAGCTTTTCACTCCCCTCCCTTTTTCCCAAGCGAGGCTTTTCCTCTCTATTTTTTTGTTGAAGGTGCTTTTCAAATAAAGTTTATTTTCATTACAATTGTATACACTTTTATTTTTTATTAAAAGTGACTAAAAGTAAATTATTTGAGATATGTGTCATTCATGAGCCGATACTCTTTAGACATCTAGGATGCCCACAGGTAGACTGTGGATAATAGGGGTCAAACTCCCTAATTATAGACGACCTTGACTTCTTATTACCTAATTCAACCCTTCTATTTGAATTAACATTTTTCTTCCGTACTCAACAGCTTTTACGACATCAGTGCAACTATGAACTACACAACACGAATAACAGTAATTTCCGAATTGTGATTGCTTCCCGTGAAGGAATTCCAAAGATGCAGTGGGTGTTTGGACATGAGTGGAGCTTACAGCAGCCTCCCCTGTGGTGTGTACGCTGCCGTGTGAATGTGTTTGAGACTTACTGAACATTTGGTGTTTTATTTATTGAAGAAGGAGACGAGACAGTCGTGACTACAGAGAGAGAGAAGAGAGGCCTACATCAGACGGGGCAGAGTGTCTTTATCCTCATCAAAACACTAGCTGTTACACTCAATTTAATACCTCAGAGATGAACGTGTCTTTTTCTTTCCTATACTCTTTCTAACCCTAACCCTGACTCTGAACCGAGTCCCTTTCCCTTACTCCCTTTTTCTCCTTGTTGTATTTATCTTGATTTCATCCATACTCATATCAACTTATGTAACATTTAGGGCATTTAGCCAACGCTTTTATCCAAAGCAACTTACAACGGTTAATGCACACATTCACACAACAACGGTGGAGTCAACCATGCAAGGTGACAGCCAGCTCGTGAGGAGCAACTAGGGTTGGGTGTCTTCCTCCGGGACACCTCGATACTCAGGAGGAGCCAGAGATCGAACTACCAACTTTCCGGTTACGAGCCAACCCGCCCTACCTCCTGAGCTAAGCCGACCCCGTGTTCAGGTCAATGTTAAACACGCATGTCTCCGGACATGCTTCACCAGAGAGGGTTCATTCCTGAGAGGCAGGGGGGTGGGGGATTTAGCAACATTGGTTGTCGCAGGTTATTGTGTTCAGAAACGTTCGGCAACAACAGCCCGTGTGCAGTGCCAGAGCAGCTTGTGTATTGGTGAACTTCAAGGCAGAGGGGTGGGATGAACACACAGACGCCTCTGCTCCGACATACTCCGGTCCTAAATAATTTAGAGACTTCTTCTGCTGTTTTTCTTACCTCTCTGTCCCATGGCTGCCCGAGTTCAGTTCTCTCACCTTCTCAAGCTCACATGCTAACCTTCTCACCCCAATAACATATCTCCAACCGACTTTATGGAGGTTATGTTCTTGCTATTTTTTCTCTATTCGGTTACTCATTGAATGACACTTAACCCTATCTGTCTCATCCTTTTTATTATTTCTATCAATCCTTGTTCGTACTCTCCTCTGTTTCCTATGGTGTTAGCTGTGATCAGTTCTAAGGGGACGTAGCGCTGTGTTAGACAGGACTATGTAGAGTCACAGGAGACTAAGGTGTAACAAATCCCGTCAAAAAACATACCCACCACGGGATGCCTCGAATGGTTCACTGCGTAAACATGCACTCTTCAGGATGGTAATATGATCTGAAATATGGGAGGGCAGAGAAAGTAAAGACGCCAGATTTTAGCAACACTTTGGAGTCACAGCCATATCATTATAATCAAGCCAAATGTCAAAAGACAAAGAGAAAGTTATAGAGCTTTCTTCACTTTATAGCCCACCGGTGACCGCAGTGGACTTCCTACCCTCAGGCATTGTTTCTGTCATTCATTGCTCTAGATGGTGCCGCCATTAATGGATCAACCTGTTTACGTTCTGCTAAAGTCTCACAATGAAGACTTTAGAAACAAACTTTGGTCATTAAACAGAACATGAAGGTAGTAGAACGTAAACGTAGTTGGATCCCCAGCGGGGTTTAGTACCGGAATAACCGGACTCCTATTTGAGGAATGCAAAGGCTAAAAAAGTGATCGACCAATCAGCACCCCTTCGCCACAATATACTACCGGGAGAACGTTGAACATGTTGATCCATTAATGGCGGCACCATCTAGACAGAGGAATGAATGACGGTGCGAGGAGAGGGAGGTCGACGCGGGGCTAAAGCTACACAACAACTAACTAACTTTCAGTCAAGGGTTTTCAAGCACATCACACTGTTAGACGGAAGTCAATCAAGGCTTGGCCATGTTTATAGCGTTTGCTTTCCTATGCCACAGTGGAAGACGTGGGATTTAATTGCATAAAAACGACAAAGGGTTACGGTAAAGCTACACAGAATATCTTTCTTTGCTTCTCGTCTCCTTTCTCTTCTCCAATTCGATTCCTTCCCCTCTCTTTCCATCTGTTTTCTATCTGTTTCTTGTCTCTGCGACTGTAGTCAATTTATTGTTATCGTCTTTGCTGAACTATTTATCTCTCTTTCTCTCACACATTTATCTCTCTCTATTATCTAACTCATAATCGCCTATTAGGAGGCAGGTGTGTGTGCATGTGAATGTGTGTATGTTTATGTGTGTGCATGTGTGTGTGCATGTGGGTTTGTCAGCGCGTGTGTGTGTGTCTTTGGCTATGCATGTGTTTATGTGTGTGCAAGTGTGTGTTTAAGTGGTTTTGCCTGTGTGAGTGTGAGCGTGTGTGTGTCTGTGCATGTGTGTATGTGCATGTGTATGTTCATGTTGGAGTGTCTGCGTGCGTGTGTGTGTGTGTGTGTGTGTGTGTGTGTGTGTGTGTGTGTGTGTGTGTGTGTGTGTGTGTGTATGGGGGCGGTTCGGAAGTGGGTCTTTCATAAAGAAAGAAAGAAAGAAAGAAAGAAAGAAAGAAAGAAAGAAAGAAAGAAAGAAAGAAAGAAGGGGCAGGAAGAGGAGGAGGGGAAAGAGATTTTTCAAGAAGTTGCAGGGCGATGTCATGGTTACAAAGGAGTGCAAACAAGATACTTGTGCAGTATTTATACAGTGCTGCCGTATACAGATAGAAATAAAAATAAAAATGTCTCCATCATTGTGTCCACCCTGTTGTTACAGGGTGGATTTGTGTCACAGAGTGATGACACAAACCAAGACTTAAAATAGACTGCACCCGAGCAAACCCCTCCCCAGTGACAGCCTCTCTCTCTCTCTCTCTCTCTCTCTCTCTCTCTCTCTCTCTCTCTCTCTCTCTCTCTCTCTCTCTCTTTCTCTCTCTCTCTCTCTCTCTCTCTCTCTCTCTCTCTCTCTCTCTCTCTCTCTCTCTCTCTCTTTCTCTCTCTCACTACTTAATGTATGTCTCTTGCTATTTCTTCGTCTGTTTCTTTGCCTCTCTCTGTCTCACTCTCTGTCTATTTCTCTGTCTCTCTTTCTCATTCTCTGTCTCTCAGGGTCTTTCTTTCTCTCTCTCTTGATCATTTATAATTGTTTGAAAAAGTGGCACAAATGTTGTCTATCAAAGCTTCAATCAACCATCCAAACATTCACCCAAACTGCCAATTAACCAATTCATTCAAATATAATCACTCATATCTGAATTGACTTATTAAAGGAGTTACATGGGTATTTCTGTTTAGTCTGCCAGTAGCCAGATGTTTCATTATCTTATAAGCGTCACTGGCCTATCTATGGCAAACAAAGACTATGGGGTAGCCTGTCATCACCTGACACAAGATTATTTGGTGAAAAGGAGTCCTCTGTGTGTTTCAAGAAAGTCACACCACGTTAAACTAATCGGTACATTATGACCATATGAACAAAGGAGCCTGTTGCTCCCATCGTCTCATAAACACCCGTCTAGGGGCCGGGGTTAGCATAGCATAGTGCCTAAGGTGTCCCACTCCCATCTGTAAGTACTGGTTTTGATCCTTTAGGTCCCGACAGTATAAGCAGGACATGAAGTATACAAATGGCTATTAGTATAAGGCTCCTCAATTTGTAGTAGAAGTATCTATGTGGTTGCATTTAATTTCATGGCTGAATGATTAACCTGCTCCAATAAATATACCTTCCTTGTAATAATATAACCATATTTATACTATCTATAAATGTTTTGCTATCACCATTTAGGTAATGCTCAGTGCTTGCTCTGGTTAAACACATCCAAGGCTCAAAAAAGGCCTCGCAAAGCATTCGTCTGCCTTCCCTATCACCACCATTCACACCCTCTTTGAATCACATTTACACTTTCCCTGTCGTCGTACAGCAGACGCTCTCATCGTAAGAGACTTGCAATTGAAGGCTGAGAACAATCAAAGCGGACCATCCGAATGGAAGTAGCTGCACATTGTGCTGCCAGACCGAGCTTTTACGTAATAAAACAACTGGACAGAATGTTGACTAGCAGAATAAATTTGAACCCAAGGTTCGTAGTAGTAGCCGCAGTAGGAATGGTAGTATTTTAAATAACCAAAAATTACAAAAATAAACCATCAAATGAAATACATACAATTCCATTGTTTTTACAGTAATATTAACATTTCAACAAAGCACGTTCTAAAGACGATGGCCGAATACATCTCCACAAACTGAGTACGAAGTACGGGTATCGCCTGAGTTAACCAATATTTAAACTAAAATAGCAAGGGTATTGGTCCTGGGATCTGATGAATTGACCCTATGTTATTGGTAGGAGTGTAAGGTGTGGCTGCAGGCTGCTTACTGGAGCAGACGTACTGTGAATGAGAGATTGGTGTTCCCATACTGGGAGTAAACACCTCCAAGGTTTGCACTCAGATAATAAAACACAGCTGTCTCGGATGTCGTTATCTTTTACCATGGTGTGTGTGTTTATCTTACGAGGCGTACTTTGTATCATGGATTTGTGTTTTTATTTTTTCACTACTTTTGGTTCTAATCGAGTGTAATTAAATCATTTTGGTTTCAATTTGAGTTTTTAGCTTTAGATGGGGAAGAGTAATTTAAACATAATTGAATAAAAAATTGAATAATATGTTTCCATTGAATTGAATCGAATGTGACAACACTTAATGCAGAAGCGAATAATTGAGTAGCAGTAGTATAAGTATAAGTAAGCTTGTATAATCCCGCACTCTCCGGATTGTATTGATGAAGCAACACAGTCTGGATAAAACTTATTTAGTTGGCTAGGTCTTAGTTTGTGAGGTGCTTATGTTTTCTGTTTGTGTGTGTGTGTGTGTGTGTGTGTGTGTGTGTGTGTGTGTGTGTGTGTGTGTGTGTGTGTGTGTGTGTGTTTGTGTATGTGTGAGGGTTTGTTTGTGCGTTTGCATGTACACTAGGTTCACTTAGGTCTTTAAAGCGAACACATTTAAATACGTTCAGTCGCTGCATACCACATCACAGACACATCCAGGACAACACACACACACACACACACACACACAAACACACACACACGCACACGCACACGCACAAGCACACGCACACGCACAGACACAAAGATATGTGTGAATATTCACTGTCACATGCTCTTGTCCTCTGTGTCAAACTCTGTCAGACTGCTGACGGCACAGATGATTATCTATCATCCCTTCTGCTGTCCTTCATCATGACTGGTGGGGCAGTAGGGGGGTCCAACCCATCTCCACAGTGGGAGGGGGAGAATCTTCAAATCGGGTCAAACTTTGCAACTTTGAAGCAGCTGACATGAAGCACGCAGAATGGGGAGAAGGAAGCATGAAGATCCCGGAACACTGAATTGAAACCCGCTCAATGCATACTGTTACACAAATCTGAAAGGTACTGGGTTCGATCCCGAGGGTCCAGAGTCTAACATTAAGGGCCTTGAGCATGAGGCTCCCTTAACCCTACCTGCTCCTTTATGTGTATTTATGTGTATGTTGGCGGTTCCCTGTAAGTCTCTACAAGCGTCTGCTAAATGACCCAATAGTGCATCTAAAAAAACAACTGAATGTGACAACATATATTGTATATAATCTGAAAAAAACGCTGTTCTGGAGAGAGCAAAATTACCCAGAACTTTGTTTGAATATGTCTATCTTGCTGCTGTATCTGACCACACCTGGTAGATATCCCCGTCTGAGGTTTCATGCATCTAAATAAACTCACACACACACACATGAAACACATACACACACATGACACACATACACACACACACACACACATGAAACACATACACACACATGACACACATACACACACACACACACACACACACACACACACACACACACACACACACACACACACACACACACACACACACATATCAGTGTACTGACAGTTCATTGGCAGATTTGGTATTTGGTAGAAGTGTTGTAAGAACACTGAGCTACTTTAGCCGTGGTTGAGAAAGCCAATGCAAAGGTTAACATTCTCTCTCTCCCTCCCCCATCTCTATTTGTGCCTTGCTCACTCCCTCTCTTCATCTCTCTCTCCCTCACTCCCTCTCTCTTCCATTCTCTCTCCATTTCAACTTGAAGGACAGTACAGCTAATTTTCCGTAACAATGCGTTTGTGTGCAAGTGAATTTGCATTGACATTAAATGTATCTGGTATGTATTTGGTTAAAGCCTTTAAATCACCTGCACTGCCTTATAATATAACACCCACTCACAAACACCACCCACTGACAAGCTGTAGGATTCTGTAAACAAGATGTGAAATAACTCTGATTAATCTGTGGTAATGTTTTGTGCAATGACAAATAAAACTAAACAAAGATATAAAATGTAAAATATTGCAGCATACTGACTGATTCATATCTGTGCACACAAATACACATGCATGCAAACACACACACACACACACACACACACACACACACACACACACACACACACACACACACACACACACACACACACACACACACACACAGGGGTCTGCTGCTGGGGTCTCTAATAGCCTCATTATTCATGGGGGTGCTGCTTAAACACACAGCAGAGACAAAGTAGGAAAACAGGCCTGACTAAAGGCATTTATGCACCTACT
>NC_044061.1:19863153-19868153 GCF_902167405.1 Gadus morhua | reverse complement strand
TTTCATGCACAGCTCCTGCCAACGCCCAGATCATACACTCGGGCGCAGCGTGCAATGTGAAGGATGACAACATCAGCGAGAGGATCTACACCATCAAGGAAGGAGACACTCTGGTGCTCCAGTGCATCGTCAAGGGACATCCTCGGCCCCCAGTACGTACCACCGCCACACCCTCACTGTGGCAGCATGGCTCATACTGTTGGAATCTCTGGATTCTCAGCTTTCATGTGAAAAACAACTATTTTATGTGGTTAGCAAGAAATTATAAACATTAGTTTTTGAGTCGCATTACGTGTGTGCTTCTACCGGAAGAAGACAACCGTTCTGTCCCTTCAGGTATGTGAGTTTATTGTTATGAAATCAGAAATAGTTGAAATGTCAGAGCAACATTATAAAATATAATATTTTCAAAGTGAATATGATATATAACATAAAACAATGTGAATGATAACTCACGATTCCAAGCAAAGATTAACATTTTAAAATGTAATGGAGTCTCCAGGTAAAATGGTGTTTGGGCCGAATGGTCCCAAAGTTGGCAGAGAATAATAAAGAAAGAATAATAATAACACCTGAGAATATCAATAGTGGAGCCCTGCCCACTACTCACCCAATAAAGTTGTTTATGAAGAACACATCGTGTGAATGCTGGAGGCATCACATCAATTATGTCGGACTACTGTGGTCTATGGGGCTGGAGCCCGTGGGCTATATGTGGATGGTGATGTCGATATTTATGTTGTTTGAATGTTCAATAAGATCGGCTTTAACACACGTTTTCTTGGTAGTAAAAATTAACTGCAGTGATTTCATATTTCGTTGTGTTGTATTCATATAGGATCCACTTTTGTAAACACTAAAATATCAATTTAGGGAAGTGGAACACACTTCCTGATCCTCTGGCTTAAGCTGTGACATCGTAAACATGTGCGTGTGTGTGTGCATGAGTTTGAGTGTGTCTATTTGTATGTGTGTGTGTGTGTGTGTGTGTGTGTGTGTGTGTGTGTGAGTGTTTGTGTGTGTGTGTGTGTGTGTGTGTGTGTGTGTGTGTGTGTGTGTGTGTGTGTGTGTGTGTGTGTGTGTGTGTGTGTGTGTGTTGTGTTTGTGTGTGTGTGTGTGTGTGTGTGTGTGTGTGTGTGTGTGTGTGTGTGTGTTTGTGCATGTGTGGGTGTGTGTGTGAGTTACTGTAACGGTGAAAGTTGTGCACCAGTGTAAGAAAAGAAAGAGAACAGATAGATGAAGAGACAACAGAGGTGGTATGAAGCTCAGCCAAAAGACTTTATGAAAACATGCATGGAGACTACGGGACACACACACACACACACACACACACACACACACACACACACACACACACACACACACACACACACACACACACACACACACACACACACACAAAAGCGTACCCACATACACATAAATCAGATTGCAATGAGAGAATGAGACAATGGGATGTCAGAGTGTTGTGAACTGATTACATTTGTGTGATGGAGAGATGGAGACAGACACAGTGATGGAGAGATGGGGCCTCCCAGAGAGCTTAATGCCTCATTCTTTTAAGTTAAAGGGATTCAAAGATAATCGTTTGTGTTGTGTGTGTGTGTGTGTGTGTGTGTGTGTGTGTTTGCGTGTGTGTGTGTGTGTGTGTGTGTGTGTTTGCGCGCGTGTGTGTGTGTGTGTGTGTGTGTGTGTGTGTGTGTGTGTGTGTGTGTGTGTGTGTGTGGGTGGCTGTGTAAGTATGTTTCTGATTTTATATGTATTTGTGTGCCCTACATATGAAACATGTACAGTATAGCAAATTGAGCAAAGTAAAACACAGAAGACAATAACAGATCCTAAAGTAGAATCAAATCAAAACTACCAAATCACAAATGTAAACAGATTAAAATACATTTAAATAGATCAATAATAAATTAATAAAAAGGCATACAATTAACTTAAATATAGTACAGTATAATTAAATAGAAAGATAGAAGGTTGAAGATAGAATGAAGTATAATCGAATCGAATAGACCAGAGTAGGCAGTGTGGATCTGCCAGAAGTTTGACGGTATGACCTTCATCACGGGTCATCCTCACTGCATCTCTCTAATAACCCCTTCTCTCATCCCCTCGGATGGAAGGCATCTGAACTATAATTATAATTACAAATGATGTATTATACTTTGTTGTTGTTCAATTATATTACCGGACTGCATTTACTTTTATCCAAAGCAAAGTAAGGCTGAGAACAACAGAAGCATAGAATCGATATTCGAGCAACGGCAAAAGATGCCGCGTGAGCAAGTACAAAAATAAGTGCAGAGTAGCTATAGGCATCACACCACCAGGTTATTTGATTTTGTATTAGTGGCAGTCAAGTGAATAATAGTAGCGGATAATGCGTCTCAACAAAGTGATAAACAAATTATCATATTTGTAGAACAGCCAGAGAAATACGCTACAAGACTGACCACCCACGATACTTCACCCACTCCCTGCAACTCTGCAGTACGAAACACGCCCAGGCCGCAGAGAAGGTCACCGGCCAGTCTCTCCACGGAGCGTTTAAAGTGGTGCCCTCAGGATAGCGATTTATAACTTGGCCCCCTGGCCAAATGCAAGGTTTACCAAAGCTAATTTGTATCAAATTCGATTCCTCTTTTAAATGAAACTAAATGAACTGCTGGAATCAACAAAAAACAATATATTTTTCATTATTACTCGTTTATGTATCATATAACATAATGTGCTGTTTTAATGACTCTGAGGTGAGGCCAAAAGCACATTTCCGGTCCAGGCCGGACAGTACAGTCGTGTTCTATTCTAGTCGGTGTTGCACTGCCCTTGCTGGTGCCTCTCCAAATAACTTTCCAGGAACCCCACAATTTAACAGATGTGTTTGATGGCCTCCCTTTATGCGGACACAAGACAGAGGTAGAGCCATAAAACCAGGACAAAGGGAATGGGTTGGGGTGGGGGGGGGGGGGGGGGGAAGGCACCTTGTGGTGACTCACATTAGGTACTCAATGCCAGGGCCACGGTGGCTTGGGTCTTGTTGGCAGACCCACCATGGCAATTCAACCGGCACAAACAGACAATTCCACAGTTACCCATTTTCATTAGTGGTAGAAGGAATACCTCATCAGGATGGAGAGGCTGGCTCATCAAGCCCGAGTACAGCCCTACTGCTGAGAGGTTTGCTGATGCATCTGAAACAGTCAGACCTCACACAGCGCTGCTGATAACGAAAGGGCAGCACAGTGATTGGTCGCCCTCCCCCTCCTCCCTTGATTGAACTCCTTCTGCCCTGAAAAATGGATCCGACGTAGAAAAAGAACACAACACGACGCACAACAGAGTAATAAATAACCTTATTTTTAGGACGAGAAGGTGACCTCAGCAGTGGCTCAGGAGAACCTTGCAGGAGTGTTATGCGATCGCTCTGCATGTGCTCCCTCTGGGGATACCGAGTTACAGATGCACCAGCCCTGCCACACCCCGGCCCAAACCCATTGCACCCTTCATCATCCTCTGCTCTCAGCCCTACTCCGCCTCCTTGCAGTCTCACTCTCACTCCTGGTCCAACGGTTGGTTTCTTAGTTTTAACTTTAGCAAAGGTCTAGGGCTGCAGTTTTCTTTTTATGGAGAGTGAGTGTACGTATTGTGTGTATTCATTACAAATACATTTCCTGGTAAGAGTTTCACATTTGATCCTTCACAACATTTTCTTTTTATGATTTTGACTCTAGTTTGCTTGTAAACAAATTAATAAGGATGTATGTATAAGTAGGTATGTTAATAAGTAGGCATGTTTGTTGTGGTCCTTTAAGGGGTAAAGGATCTAACACAACAACCAGAAATGCATTGAAGAGACACATCTGAAAAGTAAAAGGACATTTATAGTGGGGGGATCACAAGAGAAGGTTAAGGGGACCGATGGTGCAGCCACAGGAAAGCAACCCTGAAAGGTTGGGGTACCCTGTACAGGGTACCCCCAGCTTACCTAGTGTCTCTAGACACGGGTGATCTCCGTGTGAGCTATACAGGGTACCCACAGCTTACCAAGTGTCTCTATAGAAGGGTGATCTACGTGTGAGCTATGTACAGGGTACCCCCTAGCCTATCTAGCCCTCCGCCGAGGCAAGACAGGGAGGTCAACACAAAGGGGTAGCACATGGGAGACTAACAGATCCACATGTAGCACACGGCAGCAAGGTCCAAAGAGAGAGAGAGACACTTCCTGTGGCGTGGCCTTTGATACTCCTGGCTCCCATCAGGAACATAGGAGGGGAGGTGTCTGTGGGAATACCAGACACGTCCAGAAGCACAAACACAACTGCCGCTGGCAAAGCATGTCAAAATGTGACTGAATGGCAAACACAATCAGTGAATAAACAAATGAAATGTAACAAATCCTCAGTCAGCCAAATGTCTCTCCTTCAATTTCTACAAAAAGCCAAGGCCGGGCCATTTCTATTGACTTCCCCATTCTTCCTCTCTCAATCTCTCCCTCTCTCACTCTCAGTTGAAGGAGGGCTCTATTTGGCTCGGAGGGGCCTGGCCAATAAAGGCTGCTTTGGGCAGAATGAGCCTGATTGAGGGTCCGTCTAATCCTTTATCAAGACTGATTGTTTACCTTCGGCCGTGCTAGATTGGATTGGAAAGAGCTCCCTCGCTCCGTCCGTACAGACGAGAGTAATCTAATCATTCCTTCTCCTCCCTTTCCTCAAATCACTTTTTCCGTCGTTCATATTCCTCTGCACCTCATTTCCTCTGCCCTCGCTCGTCTTTCTGTGTCCGTCTCCGTAGAAACACTCACCTTTATCCCCTCTAGCTCCCGTCTTTCTACCTGTCTGTACCGTCCTCTGATCTGCACCTCGGATCACCTCCGACTCACCTGATCTCTCTCTCTCTCTCTCTCTCTCTCTCTCTCTCTCTCTCTCTCTTTCTATCTCTCCATCTCTTTCGCCGGGATGGAGAGATAGATCCCCTCTGACTCACCTGATCTCTCTCTC
>NC_044061.1:19855653-19858153 GCF_902167405.1 Gadus morhua | reverse complement strand
CAGACATTCACAAGTGCAGCCCCCATTACAGGGCAGACCTGCAGATGGCCGCTTTACCGGCGTATGAACATAATATATACACCATGTCTATTTCTATGAGCTGTTCAAAAGTTGACCTATGCTACGCTAGACTTTTTTCGAAAAGCTACGCTACGCTAAGCTCCCCACAGACACCGTAGCAACCGTAGCTGCTCACCCTATGTGCTGACCTCTTGGATGAGCTGTCGGTATGCCTCTGTCTGTGGCTACTAGAACTCGCCAGGAAACACACATTTAGTCACATGGAGATTCAGCCCACATTGCCTCAGCCATCCACAAGATCGTCTCTTTTACACAGGTATACTAGGACTACATTAGTATTCTAGTACTACATGAGTATTCTAGTACTACATAATTTTTCTTGTATCAATGAGTATCTGAGCGCTACATGAGTATTCTAGGATTATATCAGTATTCTAGTACTAGATGAGTATTCTAGAGCTACATGAGTATTCAAGCGCTACAAGAACAATACTAAATGAGTATTTGAGCGCTACATGAATATTCTATAGGACGTCATGACTAGTCTCGTGTTGCTTGAGTATTTTCTAGTACTTTAGCTTCAATTCTTGAAGTGGTGTTCTTTGAGAACCAGTTTGAAGTAGAAAGGTGGTGGGATTAGTTTGTCATATAATGTCTATTCACCCGTGCCCACGGATGGCCGGCGTTTAATTTCCTTTATTTCCTTTTCGTTCGTCTTTTTACTCCTTCCTTTGTAATTCTCTTGTTATTCTTTTTGTTGCTGTCTTTTCTGTCTGTCTCACCATATTATTTCTCAGAGATTGAGGAATAAAATGTGTGTGTGTGTGTGTGTGTGTGTGTGTGTGTGTGTGTGTGTGTGTGTGTGTGTGTGTGTGTGTGTGTGTGTGTGTGTGTGTGTGTGTGTGTGTGTGTGCGTGTGTGTGTGTGTTTGTTTGTAATGGGTGGGTCCTTGTCCAAGTAGTATTCCCTATAAAAGGATTATAATTTTAAGCTTCTTCATGGTAAGTGAGCCAGTTGGATGAATCAAGTGATGTACAGTGGACTGCTGCCACTGCATCAAGAGATTGGTGAGAAAATACGAGCAAACAAACACGGGTGTGTTTCCGAGAATGCTGGGAGGTGGCAAGACATTATTGATTTAATTAAGCACACAAATGCTTGGTACACACACAAATAGATATCAATAGCCAGACAGACAGACAGACAGACAGACAGACAGACAGACAGACAGACAGACAGACAGGCAGGCAGGCAGGCAGGCAGGCAGGCAGGCAGGCAGACAGACAGACAGACAGACAGACAGACAGACAGACAGACAGACAGACAGACAGACAGACAGACAGGAAGTCATAGAGATAGATATATAGATAGATAAATAGATAGTCAAAAGGTTGATTGATGGATTGATTGATTGATAGATACACAGTGCATATGTAAATACATAAACCATAGAAAAACACATAGAAAAAATAAATCACACACGCTTGTGCTTTGGTGGGGGTGAGGTGTACATTTTAGTGTGTGGGAGAGGTGTGAGGAATAAAAGGAGAGATTGAGGGGGAATGTATCTGAGTAAGAATTCTCTCTCTCTCTTTATTTATCTTCACACTTTTATTCCCCTATCTTGTTATCTTGTTCTGTGCTCTCCCCGCATCCTTCCCTCTCCTTCTCATCCATCAATCTCCTCATGATGCATCTCTTGAAGAGACAAACTACATTTTCTAGAGTCCCCTTGCTGTGTTCTTGACACGTTGATGTTCTGATTTATGACCACTATAAATCACAGCATCATCAGCAAACACTCATAATAAGGCAGCGTCTTTTCTACCCCTCTGAACCAGTATTAAACGGGCCCCATATCATTATATCATCCTCAAATGGTCTAGTTCCATTAATTAATTTCAACAACGAGCCACACGGCCATGTCATTATAGAAACACAGCAATGGTATTACTGAGCTGCCAGAAAACAATTGTGTTTTAATCATCTGCTTAAATCCACTGATATGCATAGCGACAGACAGGGGGGTTAATACTGTCAATTTGTTTCAAATGATGGCCTCTTTACCGTTACCATGGTAATCAGTCCCTGAAAAGCTGTGACCACTAATGGAAACTTTATTAGCTAGCTGAATTAGCCGTACATAATTAGCGGTTGCATTTCACCGCCCATACTAGCTCAGCACTCAACCTGCCAACACTCTTCCTCCCCTCATCCTGATCCCTGCAATAACAGTAAGTACAGCAGCCAACAGGCCATTGCAGGATACATTGAACTGTAATGTAATAATAATAATAATTAGATAACAGCAGCAACAACGTGTTGGTCTAAGTAACATGTATGAATGTACTGCAGGTTGTTGTTTTTTTCCCGCAAGGATAATTGACTGGTGAGCAGTGAAAAATATGTCTTACTGTGGTTGTTTCTGTCACACACAGTGCTTTCGTTCGGTCTCTGGTGTATTCAGTGTTACTTGTTG
>NC_044061.1:19823153-19850653 GCF_902167405.1 Gadus morhua | reverse complement strand
TATTTTACTTCCATTCTAAATTATTGAATTGATCCATTCTAAAATCTTGAATTGCTTCTATTCTTATTTTTTCAATCATATATTTAAGATATTCAATTTAATATTTAATATGGCTCCATTCTGAATCTCTAGGATTTAGAATTGGAAGCTACTAGAAGATTCTCTCCAGCTCCTGGGTAACAGTGGTGTCAGAGGGACCTAGACAGAGTTTTTTAAAATAACAGTTAACAGTTAGTTAACAGTTAGTCCAGGTGGCACGGGCTCCCTAGCCCACTGTTTCTCGGCCAAACCACAACCTCTCCTAGTAGTTTTAAACGTTGGGCCCGCTCCCCTTTCTGTAGCCTTTATCATTTACAGTTGCACTACCAACTGACATGTAAAAAATAAAAAGGTATTGAAATGTACCTCTTCAATTGCAATAGTTAAGGTTCAGATGATTAAACACTGTCAAAATGAAACCCCATTTTGCTATCATAATATAAAACAGAAATTATATGAAAACAGAGCACATATAACAGCAGTCATTATTAGAAAACACACAGTAAAAAACACAGTGGAACACACAGTCAAATACAGTGATACAGGGTCTACCATTCCTGTCAGATGTCACTGTTTCCATTCACATAGTGTATTATGACCAGGGCCAACTGCAGTGCCTTTCACTTACAGAGCGTACCGTCATGGTGGTTGTGTAAAGTTACCCCCCCTTCCCCAATAGTGTTAGTCAGATGTGGAGGCTGAGAGGCGGTGTGGTGTTGTAGGGGCCCCGTGCTGCTGTCTGTTTCACCGCCCTACTGTCCCTCTGAGCCAGGGGCCAGGTCACTGAACCCATACTGCTTCATATGGGGTACCCCTCCACAGAGACACACACACGTTCATATGGTAGACTCTTCCACAGAGACACACACACGTTCATATGGTAGACTCTTCCACAGAGACACACACACGTTCATATGGTAGACCCTTCCTTCCTCCCGGGAACCGCACGGACACAGACTCGTTCCTATGATCAACCCATCCTCCCTCCCGGAAACCACAAAGACACAGACTCGTTCACATGCTGTGCACTCTCCAGCAACAACCACACAAACACACACACCTTTAAGTGGTGTACCCTTGCTTCCTCCTCCAGGAAACTACACAGACAGAAAAGTTTACACTATTTTCCCTTGGAAAAAAACATTGACATTGTATTTTATTATTTATTACTTTATTATTTAACTAGTGTAACAAAATAATCGTTATTCAACCCGCCCACTCGCCTAAATCCATGCACCATTCAATCATTAATGAGAAAGAAGACACCTGTTTTTCCATGGTAACCCTCCCAATTTGTCACAGGACAAATCATATTGCCGTATATTCCCTAATTAGTCTGCCCACCACAAAATTTTTTTGTTGGCCGAGACATTCCGCCCTGTCTCTTTTTACATTTAACAAACTAATTCGCCCACACTATAGACACACAAACAAGCAGACACACAGATGCGAAACACTGGCGTAAATACAAATCTACAAATCCCTATCGAACTATCACCCACGCCCACCGCCTCCCGCCATCCTCCTGCCACATCACTGCCCCTCTCTCCCTTCATGGCTGTCCTGGCTGGGGGCGGGGCGGGGGGTTGGGGGTGGGAGGGGGGGATGGTTAACTGCAGGGGGCCAGGGGACCAGGGAGTGGGGGTGTTCGTGTGGCGTCACTAGTGCAGAGTCAACACGCCCGTCTTCCTCGCGTAGCCGCGACACACAAGCTCTGTGAAGCTAACTGCCACTGACGGCTAACGCTTGTTCAATTCCCCCCAATCCACCACCCCCACCCGCCCACTCAGAGACCCACCAATCCCTGTCCTCCCACCCTCCCCCCCCCCCACCTCCCAGGGCTGGGTTGGACTCCCCCGATGCCTCACACAGCTACAGTGCTACAACGGTCGGCTTAAAAGGCAGGGGCGTGCTGCAATTAAGGGTCCGAGCTAGCAGCGCTACGGGCAGAGAGAGTGAGAGAGAGAGAGAGAGAGAGAGAGAGAGAGAGAGAGAGGGAGAGAGAGGGGAGAGAGCTAGAGCAGGGGAAAAAAAAGAGAGAGAGGCAGAGAAAGCGACAAGCTGAGGGGTAAGGGAGGGGGAGACTAATTGGGAGAGAGGACGAGGGGAGATAGATAGAGGTAGAGATGCAGAGAGAGCAAGAGGTAGGGATGAAATCTGAAGGAAGAGTGAAGGTTGGAATAGAACACCACAGACAAGGCTGTTACGAGGTAGAGAGGGAGAGCGCGTGAGAGAGAGAGAGAGAGCGCGAGAGAGAGAGAGAGAGAGAGGGAGAGAAACAGAGAGAGAGAGAGAGAGAGAGAGAGATGGAGAGAGAGAGAGCGAGAGGGAGAGAGAGAGGGAGAGAGAGAGAGAGAGAGAGAGAGAGAGAGAGAGAGAGAGAGAGAGAGAGAGATGGAGAGAGAGAGAGCGAGAGGGAGAGAGAGAGAGAGGGAGAGAGAGAGGAAAAGAAAGCGAGTGAGGAAGATGCAGAGAGAGTGCGAGAGGGAGAAGGAGAGCAAAGGGCAAGGAAGCAGGGAAATTAGTCGGAAAAAAGGCGAGAGAAAACATTTGTTGCATCTTTGATCTTTCCTGTTTCCAAATGTAGCACTAATGACATGGTCATTAGCAGAGACAGAGGAAGTGGCCAGCGGCCTCAGTGAGCTTGTACTGGGGTAATAAACACTATATTTAGTCTATATATAATAGATACACACACAGTAGCAACACCTATAGATTTGTTCCATTTTAGATTTAAAGTATGATATGTTAAAAAACAACAGAAACATATGACCAAGATAGAAAGAAAATGACAAACCATTATAAAGCCGCTCAATGTGCCCATCCAGGTTGTAGTTCCTACATCCTTGGATAACTCCTTCCTTCTGTCTTCCCTTCCTCCCTTATTTCCTGGCCCGTATCCTCTTTATCTACCCTGGAGCCGATCCAATGAATGTCTTGCTCTTAATTTCCTAATTAAACCACAGCCGTGTTTGTGTTAACCAACACCAGGCAGACTTTGTCATCCATTATAGGACGGTGCTCCCTCCCTGCCCCTCCCCACCGCATCCAGGAACCCACACTATAACATCACTGACGGAAGATATAAACAAATGAAGGAATTCATGAATCCATCACAGTCCCACTCCATCTACCCCCCCCCCCCCCGCCCCCCGAGTAACCATGGCAACACTTCACATCCCGTCGCATAGAGCCCACAGACAATGGCCGTGGTCTCCAAATACTCCCTATCACCTTAAATCCACCATGAAGCAGTTGGTCTTTGACCCGTGGCACTCTGGCCAGTGAGACAGTTGGGCAGCGAACGGGCGGGGTTTAACTTTGAGTATGCCTCTACTGATGGGATGGACTTGGTTCAGAAACCCAACTGCTCAGAACTGAATGAATGTGTTATCAAACTATTGTTGGCTGAGGGGGTTTTAGTTGACGGCGTTTAGACTTCTATTCTAGACCAACAGGACTCGGCAGGACCAAATCAGGTAAGTGGAGGTTTCGTTTTCTGGTAGGACAGATTTTGGGGAAATGTTGATTTTCAAGAGTTTTGATGATGATGATGATGAGGATGATGATGACCATCATGGTGATGATGTTGGTATGAGTGAAGGTAAAGATGATCTCGAAGGGGTTGAGGACGAGTGTGGTGAAGGGGATGATGTTGGTGTCTATGAAGCTGATGATTATGATGAAGATTGAGGTGATAATGAAAGTGTTGTTGTTGTTGTCAGTTATGTTTTTTTTATACATATAATTCATAACACATTATATTCTTCGAACATGACCTATCAAAATTATATAATTTGTTACAAATGAATACAAGTTATATAATTTCATCCAGTTGAAAAAAACTTTTAGCAACTTTTACCTTCCCACCTGTTTAAACCTTCCTGTCCTGCTTTACTTGGGAACAAAAGGATGGGATATTTGCAATTCCTATGCAGGCAACCATCCTTCCCCTCACAGGTGCATCGGATTCGATTAAAGAGCTATTATTTGAGTGTGATTTGTTCGAAAATTACATCGCCTGCCATCTGTCTGCCTTTGTATGAGCCAATTTACTTTTTAGGTTGCTTCTGGTAAATTCTAGACCAATCAGGACATCTCTATCTTGATTGGTTCTCAGAAGCCATGTTGTCTGTCCATCAAAGGTGCTTGAAATGAGACACATGGAAGAAAAACGCAGGAGGGAGTAGAGAGGGAGGTTCAGTAAATGTGGTTGTTTCGTTTTTAGTACCTTGCTCTCTTTCACTCTTTTTTGCTCTCTCTCTCTCTCTCTCTCTCTCTCTCTCTCTCTCTCTCTCTCTCTCTCTCTCTCTCTCTCTCTCTCTCTCTCTCTCTCTCTCTCTCTCTCTCTCTCTCTCATTATCTAAACTACAGCACCTCTAATGGTGATATTAATATAAATGAGTAGCGTGGACTCCTATTATTACTACCCAATGTGTGAGTAGTATTATGGGATGTGCACTGTGTGCTCTCAAGGTTGAAGCTTTGAAAAACAAACTGTCTGGAATTGCCTCATGCACTGCTTGTTGTTTTCACACACGGTGAACCTTCCTTTCTACATGACCCCCCCCCCCCCACCCCACACACACACACAAACACACACACATACACACAAACACACACCCATACTGACATGTCACACACACACACACACACACACACATGCACAATATAGTGTTATGAATCTCAGAGTGCACTGGAAGGAACAGAGACAAGGTCAAATGAAAGATGATAGGGAGGAGAGAGAGGGATGGAAACGGTTGACCTTTCAGGTGGTCTGGCCTCCATTATGAATCACCGCCTGCGTGTGTCTGAGTCAAGAGGAGTGTCGGAACCCGCCCTTACTCACCATGCGTTTCGTACTCTCCCCTCCGTCTCTCTCTTGGTTTTACACTATAGCTTGCCTTATCTTTTCTGGCTGTCATAATTCCTTTCTTTCTTCCTTTCTTTCTCTTGCTTCTTTCTTTCCTTCCGTCCTTCTTTCATTCTGTTCATACTTCTGTTCTTCCTTCTTTCCTTTTGATCTTTGATCCTCTATACTTTGCTTCTCTTTCGTTACTTTGTTCTTCTTCTGTTCTTATTTCATTTCCTTCCGTTGTTTCTTTTTTTTTCAGTAATTTCTTTCTTCTTTCTTTCCTTTTATCCTTTATTCATTATTTTACTTTGTTCCTTCTTCCCTCTATTCCTTCCTTCCTTATTCCCTTTTGACTAGCATCGTTCCTGTCCATCCTTCCTTCGTGTTTTCCAATTAATAGGTGTGTGCCTCTGTGTGTCCAATGAGTTAGTTTGTGTGTGTGTGTGTGTGTGTGTGTGTGTGTGTGTGTGTGTGTGTGTGTGTGTGTGTGTGTGTGTGTGTGTGTGTGTGTGTGTGTGTGTGTGTGTGTGTGTGTGTGGGGGCAATGGTGCATTTCACAGCAATCCAAATCCAAAAAAGGGTGTCCAATCCCTAATCCCTGATGCATTAACGTTAGTATCCACTCTGCTATTAGTTTACCCTTTTCACAAAAACGCCCCATGGGGGAATAATATTCATAGGGATTTGTTTAATGTCAAACATCATTAGGGTTGTCCTGCCATTTAATTATAAACAGACGTCTTGCTAAGTGCTTTGAGACACAGATGGAGAGAGCCAAAGAGTGCTGATGGTTGCTGCAAGGTACATCTCCCAATCTCTGGCTGCCTCTGCCATCATCTCATGTTACTTCTGTGTGTGTGTGTGTGTGTGTGTGTGTGTGTGTGTGTGTGTGTGTGTGTGTGTGTGTGTGTGTGTGTGTGTGTGTGTGTGTGTGTGTGTGTGTGTGTGTGTGTGTGTGTGTGTTGTGTGTGTGTTTGTGACATTCTGAAACTCACTTTCTTTCATACAGAGCATCAGTTAGTGGGCAGGGCTATGTGTGTCTGTGTGCAACCACACTTAGCCACTTTAAAATGCTCTGAATATTATATTATTTATTTTTTTATCAGCAATCAACGGTAAAGAAACAGTGATAACATTTTACAGCAGCCATAAAGTATATAGTCTGTAAGTATAGACATACACAAGCACACTGACACATACACTACATTCTTTATTCACTATAGTAACTCCTTATCATATTATTTATTACGTATAGTTCATATATATATATAATTATGTTATAATACTCTAACTCTACCTGTTAACTTCTTGGTTTTTACATGCTGCTGCACATTTCTGTCTCGATTCTTTAGCTATGACTAAATATATCCTCATTCAATATTTACCGGCTTTTAACTGAAGGGAAGTCAGACACTTATATACCATGACTGCATGTGTACGCTGACATTTGCACATCTATAAGTATTTCATCGAAGAAGACACCTGATGCTATTGGCTTGCTACAATTATCAAATAGAATATATGTTTATAGCGAATAGCATGTACACACAGATGCACACACACATGCACGCGCATGCACGCACGCACACGCACACACACACACACACACACACACACACACACACACACACACACACACACACACACACACACACACAATCTCCTACCTTCCTTCACCCTGCCAGCATCTCTGTTGTCATGGAGCTGATAAAAGAGAATCTTTCACTTCCCGATGGAAGATTCACTGAAAGATTCATACAATCATACATAAAATTGCCAGGTGTTAGGTTGGTGCTCTGCTGGCTTTTTTTAAAACCATGCAAGTGATATGGCTTAAGTTGGAGCATCGTAGTGCTATAAAGTGCTCGGCTTCTTGGCATTAGTTCTAGCTTCAGAGCTAGAATTACAGCTAGCATTCAAGCTTGTGCTAGAGCTAATATTAGAGCAAGCTTTAAAGTTAGCATTAAGAGCTAGCAGCATGAAAGATTAACAATGTTTTTTCAATGTAACTTCAGTGAAAGCCTCTCTGCTGTAGGAATTATCATGATCAGGATTTTTGTTCGACTAAAGCATTGTTGATTCTATCTGGATATTACATGTATTACTATCAACAAATCATACACAATGATGTTTTTATTAATATTATTTATATTTTTTTGTACCACAATTGGGTGGGCTTATTTGAACACACTCTCACACACACACAGTCAGCTAGTGTTCTATGTTCTTTGGTACAGAGGAGATGGTGAATGCTATAATAATAATATTATCAATAGCCACCACATGATGGTCATGAGTCATGAATTGGTTAGAAATAATATAGATGGTCTAGCAAGACTGCCCCTGGCAAGAAAAAAAGGAAATGTTTTCATTACATGGTGTGTGTGTGTGTGTGTGTGTGTGTGTGTGTGTGTGTGTGTGTGTGTGTGTGTGTGTGTGTGTGTGTGTGTGTGTGTGTGTGTGTGTGTGTGTGTGTGTGTGTGTATAAAGGTTTGCATAATATTTTACAGACAACATTGGATAGATTACTGCACACACACAACGCCATTCTTGGTATGATGGAAATGCTACTATAATCAATATCTAAATTATGTATAATTCCTGAAATGCTGCACATTGGCATTTATATACTCACACATATTCATATTCTCATGTTGATGTGTGTATAGGCATCATGTCTGCACACCGACATGTCCATCAAACAAAATTAACAATAATTTGATACCTAATCATAAATATAACTGTAAATCCTAAAAAAAACAGATGTTTGAAGTATGTCCTTCAAGTTGCAGGCATTCCGGAATTCTGAAGAACAGAGGATTCCATTTCAGTTGAAAGGACCTACAATTCCTGACAAGAGTCTGCAACCTTATCCTCCATTGCCTACCTCTTAAACACTAGTCTCACTGTCTCATGGTTAGCACCATATAGACCACCAAGGGTTTCTGAAGTGCTCACAGGAAGAACATTCAACTAAGTTAAAAGGTAATCTATTGAAATTATGTATTTTCAAATTCTAACTGTCACTGAATATGCCCGTTATAGAACTAAACTAATTTGAACTAACCCTGTATCATTTGAAAGTATTCAAATGCTGCTAATCTTAAAATTCCAAACCGGAAATAAGACCTGTGCAACTCATTGCTAAAATATTTTTGAAATTTTGTATCCTGTATCGCGCTAAAAACTCATTTTTAGTTTACATGTGTTATCAATTTGTCCGTACCTATTATCACAATCATTTACAGTTTCAAAAACAAAAAAAACAAAAACTTTTCAATACCAAGGGGAGAAATAAGTGTCTCAGTAACTGAGAATGGAAACATGACAATGTTGTCATCCGTGTCCTGTGGGAATAGATGTGCATGACTCAGTGAGAGAGTAAGAAAAAGAGAGAGAGTGAGTGAGCGAGAGAGAGAGCGAGTGAGAGCTACAGGTTATCTTTCACCGTGGTCAGAGGGCATGCCAAGACAACTACAAACCAACACCAGGAGATAATGGCTTCTTCATGTCTCTGAGAACAGAGAGAGAAACACTTTGCCCTTGGTCTCACAGAGAGAAGAAATCAAATCCTGCTCTCTCTATTGAACCCCAGATCTGTGTTCTTTTCACATGATTCATGATTCATTTTGCCTTGTCCATGGTTGGGATGGACCTTTAAAAAAACAAATCCGCAGGTTTCTCAGAACAGCAAAACATCAACTGAATTATTATGCAAGTGTAATCATGGGCTGGCAGGGGTTAGGAATAGAAGATCAGTGCAGATAGTGCAGTCAGTACCTTTATATGTATTATACCATAGGAGGGATGGTTAGAAAAGAAAATGGACGATTAAATACATCAAACCCATGGACTTAAACCGTTGATTCTGAGACATACAACGAGAAAAGTGAGGAAATTAGGCAGAGGCGCATTGCTATGTGATGATCAAAAGAACATCATCTTTTTGAACTGATGATTAGATGAGGTACTAACTAGTCTTTATTCTATGGTAGCCAATTAAGACGTTTTAAATAAAGTTGAGATTGCTGGCTTCAGTGTAAAACAGGTCACAAACAGTTAGTACTACACTTCACTTCATTTATAAGTAGGGGTAAATTATTTAGTCTAAACACCCGGGAGCTCTCCCTGCAGGTATATTACGAACAAACATGAAAGTTTTCCCGGAGATTCAGTCCCCTTGGGTCTTCTCACAGAAGAGAGTGGATTCTTTTATGGGAAAACCAACTTATCTAGGCTTAATGAGGATGGGATTGACACAGATTGGATACATGTGAGGTGATTATAGGTATCTAAATAGCACTGGGAAACTCTCCAAGCTCTCCCTTTCAAGAGTTTATTCATATTCTTTGTCCGATTATTATTCGGGGGCTTTGCTTTTGACCGCATAACACAACCCAACCCCTGTATTGTAGTGCAAAATAATAAATTGTGGCCAAATTGTGCGTATTTCTGTGTGTGTGTCGTTTTGGTGAAACATAGAAAATGGGGGCATGAATGGTATTGAAATAAATAAGAACCGGTCAAATAATGGTGTGTCCAAGCGTGGAAAAGAAACCCCCCAGCCACGTCGTCCGTCTTCTAATTGTGGTGGTAATGCGGCACGCGGGTCGTTGCTCGCCGTTCCGCCGTCTCGCCGTATTAGTGCTGAGCCGTCCTCAAAACCCTCAGCCTCCAGCGCTCCAACGCTTTACGACCATTACCACAGTTCATTATTCAAGAAATATGTCCCCTCTCTAAGCGCCGCTATCTGCACTCTATCAAAACCCCCTTTCTGTTGTGAAAGGGCGTTTGGAATCTCTGGAGTGCCATTTAACCGGCGCAATTATATTCCAGCAACTCATGGATGATATAGGCGCACCACGGGCCCCCTCTCCGGGGACAGGGCCTCGTCTAAATGACTGCCCTTCCGCAGACCCGCCCTCGGATGCTGAGAGAGGTGGGGAAAGGGGGCGGGGTGGGGGGGTGAATTGATTGCAAAAAAAAGTTAATGGCTGTTGTCATGGTGACTACACCGGGGTTGGGTGTGATTAGGATGAGGGATGGGGGTTGTAAGTCCGAGAGGATACTGCAACATCGCCTTTTAACACAATCCCCGGGTTTGTTGGTTTCGCTATAGAAACAATTGTTACAGCTGTGGCTCAGGAGGCGGGGTCCTGTTTTGCAACAGAGAGTAAATGTTGGTGCTTCGATAAATACAAACACCATGTTAGCAGGAAGGATGGTGACAAAATGGGCTGGTATTGAACCCTAACATCCGCAGTCTACCTGTAGGAGTCCTTGAGAAAAGTGCAGAGTTCCCTCTATCAATTGATCAGCACTCCATGGATTACGAGTGCGACAAGATTGCAGTGTGATAATACATTGCAATATATATTATACTGGGGCGTATCTGAGGAATTTGAGGTATATAAACTTTCATTTGCTTTCTTTTGCCATCTGCTACTGTGTGTTGATCCCTGGGGAATCCTCCGAGAGAGATTGAGTGGTTAAAAATATTCGAACATCAGAGTGGGCCACTCCCAGTGTATTGATTCTTGTGGATCGACCTGTGTCATGCAGAATGAGTTTTATGACGGGTGGTGGTCTATTTAAACACTACGACATAATTAACTGGCCTCGGCATCTGTGAGTCTCCAGCAACCTGCGGGACATACACAGGAGGTCCATCTAAGGGTCTAATTGAGTCAACACCTGTAATTGTTTTTTTACGGTTATTGTATATGCGACATGCTGTATGCATATGCCGATTGAATCATCTTTAAGAAGTATGTCAGGGTTAAATAGATGCAGCCAATTGCAGATCATCATCTGCAGGATTGAAGTCAAGATAAACTTTGCTTAAAGATATTAACTTATATTAACATTCGCAGGGTGTTTCACTTCCGTCAAATGATTCCTCTTAAATTAGAGTGGTAAAGAGTTCAGTGTGGGACACACATGCTCACCTGCTGCATATTGTGTAAGACTCGATATGGAAAATATTGGAAAGCTGTTATATTAATGGGTGAAATGTTTCTGACATATTTCCAGGTTAATTTATGAATAATATGAGCACACAATCTAGAAAAGTCATTTTTAATTTCACGGTGCATTTAACCCAAGCTGAGGCAGGGGCACAAAACAACACAGTGCCTTCTGATAGATGGCATAAATTGGAGTGGATATGTAGTTGTACTCCAACACATACACAGCTTAATGTTTGTTGGTCTACAACTACACATCACCTGTGTAGCTGATGTGATGCAAACTTCTGTTTGACATGAAAAGTTCCTAGTCATCATTTGCATGTTTACCGGTCAATGAAGCTCTCTATATGCTCTTGCCCAATATTTCAAACTGTCACACCCCTTTTACTTTTCCAACTGGTCACACCATGTGTTGCTAGGGAAACATCTTCTAGTCAGAGGGGCCAGGGGCAGACCAGGTTCCTTGGGACTGACTGGTGCAACTCTGACAACATGCTTCTCCATTGGGATGTGTGGTGGAAATGCACCTTAACTATTACCAAAATGAGTACAAGCATATACATATATTCCATTGAGCCCAACAGAACATCCGTTACAGCAGCGTGTTACAGCTAGACAAGCATTATCTTGACCTCCAAAAAATCGAAAAAACAAAACCTTTGTGACAGAGCATATTCTATACATACATGCCACGAGGCATTTGGAGGACAGGTAACTGATAGCAAGGATCAATGATTTCACCCCGACTGGACAGTGGAGCTGACTGGAGAGAAATTAAGACGCTACTTAATGTTTTTTGGTAAATATTTAAATGCAAATATACAATGTATACACGATATACTAGTGTGGTAATGATAGGCATATATGTTGAGATAAGGAGTAGTTAAATTTGAACACTTAAAGGCATCCGTTAATGTTGAGGAATGTTGCAGGTCAACTTGGATTTAGGGAGAGGGCTTAGTTTATGTGGGGCGGTGATTTGCAGGGGAATGTGCTGCCTGTTTATTCGGACCAGTGAATAGTTTAAGTGTTTGTTATTTAATCCTGCCCTTGGTGGGTTTATTCCATGAACATTGTCCCTTGTTTTGTGTATACTCCTTTGCACCTATCACAGCTGCTCGCTACCATCCGACATCTAGGGCCTAACAATGTACCCTTCAACCCTTCCATTCAAGTAATGTCCATATCGGTAAGTCGAGCGCAGAAACCTTCTAGAATCATTGGGGAAACCATGACGACTCCATTGACATGCATTGTAAACCTGTCTGCCGGGATGAGGGAATGGAATTTAGAACTCAAATAATGTGTGGAGTTGTCATGGTTTCCATCGATTCAAGAAGGTCTCCCCACCCGATTAACCAATATGGGCAGTAGGTGCATAAGCTCTCTGCAGCCTGCTGGACATGGAATAACTATTTTCTCATACATTTTATATTCTCATATCACGTTAACTATTAGCAAGGTCCTCCGCGACTGTCGGATCAGAGACCTTCAATTAGTTTGCCGGTTTTACAGTTTGTGAATAAATTTGACCTTGCTTTGGGCAGATGGGTTGTTAAGAACCCAGCACCTTTGCCCGTCCTCCAACCTGCAGAAATATGTCGACCACCCTAATTACTTTCTTACAATATCAACTCCCAGCCATTCTTTTGTGCTATTTTTTTATTTTGTACCTCATTTTACCTCATTGAGGTTCTACTGTGAGATGCTACTCTTCCCGTTCATTCCTTATAATGGAATGACACGGTATACACGTAGGCCCTTTCTCCCAGGAGAGAAGTGTTAAAAGTGGAGCACCACCTACACAAGAAGCCCTTGGTGTTATGTTCACAAGTAGCTCTTCTGAAGGCATTGGGACTTCATGTCAGAGCACTGATGTCCATATGATTTAGACATGGAAGCAGATCCTTTTAGCTCACAGAGTGTGTTAGTGTGTGTGTGTGTGTGTGTGTGTGTGTGTGTGTGTGTGTGTGTGTGTGTGTGTGTGTGTGTGTGTGTGTGTGTGTGTGTGTGTGTGCGTGCGCAAGCGTGTGTGTGTGTGTGCAACTTTTTGTTACCCTAGGTGCAATGCTGAGTGTGGTGAGTCTGATAACGTGTAACATGAGTTTCCACGACAGTTTGGGGTCATCTATGTCCACACACACACACACACACACACACACACACACACACACACACACACACACACACACACACAAACCATACAATGATGTAGTACGTGCAATGTATTCTTGTTAGATCACTTCTATCTGGTGTATCGTTAAAAAAATATGTTCCATGTTAGGCAAAGTATATGAGGAGTATTGTGGAGGAAAGGTGCAAGAGAGAGAGGAAAAGAGGAGCAACAGAGGGAGGAGGAGAGGAGCAAGAGGGGGAGGAGGAGAACGGAAGGAGAAGAATGATGTTTGTGGAGGAGAGGAGTGAGAGGAGGGGAGTGTGGAGCAGAGGAGTGAGAGAAGAGAATTGTCAAGGAGAAAATTTCCATATTACAATATATTAAAAAAAACTAGACCTACGTTATATATTTTGTTGGGTTGTGTATCATACAATGTTCAAAACCAGAGAGGTCCAAGATTTATTCAAGGTAATGGTGTGTATCATCCGGTCGCCTGTTTTTGGCTTCAAATCACATTTACCCCTGAACCTCCACGGAAACACGAGAAACAGCAATCCAGTAGTGACCCAATTTATTGATATAAGACATTTTAACATTAATTTTATGATTGTTTTGACCATGCATAACAGCTTACTTATCTAATGATATGTTAGCAAGTTAACGTTACAATAGATAACGTTACTTGTTGCTGTTTCTTGAGAATTAAATGCCTTAACAAACTTAACGTGACTAAAACTTTAATATATCACCAGATGCCATGCTGTCACACAAAGTATTCAAAATACTTCTTTGGTTATTGTTTTGATAGGGAGACCCTAATTGGCATTGACATTTTATATCATACCTTTAATCGCTGGAAGTAGTCCACAAAAGAAAAGGTAGCAAATCATGACTGACAAAGAAAAAACAAGGAAGGAAGAAGAGGAGGTAAAGGATGTGTGGGCAGGGAAAGAGGAAGGAGAGGCGGGGAGGAGGGCTTCACACCTCCGGGATGTGTCATCTGTACTGAGTCCTACGCTTTTACGTTCTATAAGACGTTTCATAGATTGCCTTCCCCCTCTTCCTATAGAGGGAGGCAGGCCATAGATGTCTGTTAAACACGGCCAGGCCACTCAGAGGAGGAGGGGGATTTGGATTTGTATATCTTTTCAGAGAGACGAGTGGACTGCCAGATTTTCAGAGCCAATGCGTAGATAAGAGGGGGAATGGAAGGCAAGTTATAATTACGAAAATATAATAAAAATGAAATCAGCAGAGAAGATGTTGAAATATTCTCTGGGATAGTGATGTAATATGGTTTATAAAAAAAGGTGTTTGTCATACTACGTATTGTAAAGGATGATTCCAAGTCTGACTATTGTAGAGACTAGGCCTCATAGATTTCATTGTGTGTCAACTTTTACCTTTGGAGCGTAATATCTGTTGTTGCATCACACTGTATTGATTTGACTTTGATAGTATCTTATAGAGTATCTTGGAAACCTTATTTTTAGACACCATTGAGTCATGGATACACACAAATGCAGGCAGAAACTTGAATGAAATAGACCTGCTATAATTAACACACACATACACAAATTCTCCCTGTCACTACTTTGAATGAATTTATGTACTAATTCTTAGCCCAACACAAATGCCCCACGGCTGACACAAGAGAGGCACCTTAGACGGGATAAGATTGCTCTTCTGCACATCGTTTTTGCCAGTTATCTGAAAGCGTTCCCCTTTTCCTCCCTACTAGACGTTATTTATTGGCCATCGCTCTGCTGTGAAGGTTACACAATGCAGTGCGGCTCTGAAATTATCCTGACCTTAACTCTCGTGCCCCTGGCACACACACATTGATATTTTTTCGGGGGAGAAAATAACCATTACGGCGAGATGAGGTGACATAAATCAAGCGGCTCTGGCGCATTGCCCGCTTCCTGTTTCCTGTTTCCTGTGTGACACGGACGATGTCCCCAAAGGAAAGGATAACTGAGAATCAGGGCGTGTTTAAGATTAATGGGTTGGGTGTTTGATTCTTTGACATTGTGAACTTAATGTGCCACATTTAGTGTTAATTATTAATACAATGAAGTGAATGTAAGGACAATAATCATGTTCCATGTTACAACCAAAAACTAAAAGAAATTCAGACTAGATGGGCAAACAGAATGTGCACATATTAACACATAATTTGTCTTAATGACGATGTTATAGTATTTCCTAGTCATTTAGCATTCATAATAGCATACAAATTGAATAAATTACATCACCATTAAGTTCCGATCGTTTAAGCAAATAATGGCAGCTTGTCCTACAAATAACTATGACGGCCATCATAAAATGAAAGCATCTTTCAAAAATACGATTTCTTTTTGTCCCTCAAACTGTTATTTTGACAGAAGCGATTTGTTTACCCTGGCCTAATGGTCTTCTTGGCTTGTATCCATCAGGTCGGTAGAGTGGATCTTGTGTCTGAGAACTTGCAGTGAGATGGAAATGCAACACATAAACCAAGCACCTGACAGTGAGCCTTTCATTTCATCGCCTTTAATATTTTTTTACTACCCTCTCAGGTAGGGTGGCTGTTCAAATTAGCCGTCTCGCCCTAGCCAAAGACCCCGCTGGGCAGCATCCTTATTCATCAACGCCATGAGGCCAGACCAATTCTAATATTATTTTATGACCCTGGTATTTTTTCTCATCTAACTTTCCTTCAATAACTTCCAACTTACATTTTATGACTTCGCTCTTCCCCTCTCCTTTACATTTTTTTCTTGTTCGTCAATATATCCTGCGTACCCTCTCTCTCTCTGGCTCAATTTTATTCTCCATCTAGATTTTTTTCTCCATCACTTACTTTGCCTCTCATTCTATCCCTCTCTCTTTTTCTCCCCTCTCTCTCCCTCTCCCTCTCCCTCTCTCTCTCTCTCTCTCTCTCTCTCTCTCTCCCTCTCCCTCTCTCTCTCTCTCTCTCTCTCTCTCTCTCTCTCTCTCTCTCTCTCTCCCTCTCCCTCTCCCTCTCTCTCTCTCTCTCTCTCTCTCTCTCTCTCTCTCTCTCTCCCACCTCTCACTCCCACCTCTCACTCTTTGCTGTTCTCCTCTGCTGCTATACCTTGATATAAATAGTATTAGGTTAATATTAGTCAGCCTCTATGTCTCTCTTATTCTTGTTCTCTCTCCCTGTCCATCAGTCTGTCTTGCTCTATCACTCTTCCTCTTTTGCTCCAATCCCCTCTCTCTCTCTCTCTCTCTCTCTCTCTCTCTCTCTCTCTCTCTCTCTCTCTCTCTCTCTCTCTCTCTCTCTCTCTCTCTCTACAGTATATATATATATATATATATATATATACATATATATAAATATCTCATTCAGTCAATGTCTCTCTGTCTCTTCCTGCTTGCCCATTATTCCAGTAGTGTTATGTGTCCAGCTCCATGGGAAGCCTATATGTGTTTTGATTGGCTGCCTGGCGGCACTGTGGCAGGTAATGAAGGCAGGGTTATAAAGCATGGGAGAAGCCCACGGGCAGCAGCTTGGATCCGCTGCTGTCCCAGACAGGGATATTGAAATAGGGAGATTGAGATGCTGACAGATGTGCCGCAACTGGAGGATTATAGACTCATGAAATATAGAAAAGGATGAAACTAGAAAGATCTGTAAAACATAACCAATCGTCCAGTTGGGAGGAAAGCTCTTTTTAGCATATAAGGATATTTCCTCATTCCGTCATCCCTCGAAACTGACTAGGGTAATGTTCCCTGAAATACACACGAAATTACCTTTCTCAGACAAACAGATCAATAAGCCATCAAAGTGGAGGATGTATGAATCCCTCATAAAACCTTAAGTCTGAGAAGCTTGTCTTTAACCCTACAATCTTTTTCATCTGTGGTTTGATGAGCTGAAGTGAAACACCTCATTGTAGCTTTCTAGTATGGACCAATTACATTATGAGAGATATATTTATGCATTACACACATTGTGAACTAACAAATAAGAAGTTTAAGGTGATATTTGACCTTTGACCATTCAGTTTTGGTATAGTTGGGACTTGATGGGCTACAGAGGAACTACTGGAACAGCCAGTCTTTGTCCAACTCACCCCATTGTTGTTTGTGACTTTGAAAGTTTGTTAGTGGAAAGGGAATACCGCACAAATCAGTTTGAATTGGCAATAAATAGGATATGACATTCAGAATGTGAGCCAGGATTGTTTATTATAAACACAAAATACATTGTCCAATAAGCTGAGAGAAGTGTCTGTTGAGGACCGGTTCCTGTAATAATGGTACACTGGGGCCTATCCTTGACCTGCCTGCGAGTCGTTAGAAGACCCCTGTGTGCTGAAATTGGAGGATTTTCTGGGAAGTTGTCAGGACAGCCAGGATTTAGAGGTAGGTGCTCATAGGGACTTTAGGGAACTGCTGTCCAATCAAAGGCTGTGTTGAAGCGGATGATCTCCATAGAGGAAAGAGTTGGGTAATAACATTGAAATGTGTTTTTGTGCGTGGTGTCCGCCTCCAATATTTTAGTTTATTTTTATGTTTTTCATTTGAATCAAGCTCTGTCGCTATAAATTGATTTTGTGGTTAAAACAGCATAGCTTACATGAACAAACAAAATGAGGCTATATCCAAAGCAAATGTTATGCTGCTACCTATTATCAAAATATAGATTTTTTATTGATCCTGAAGGGAATTCAAGATTTCCAGTGGCATGCTAACTCCCCTGACACAGACATACAGTAAATATAATACATCGCTCCAAAAATGTAGGAAACATGTGTTGAATAGTTATAGTAAAAAGTAACAATCTACTATGGAAGTACTATCTTTAGCTTTAAATTTAACTCGAGTTTTCGCTCGCGCAACCTCTGGTTGTAATTAAACCCATAGCAATAATGTGGAAACCCCAGTCGATAATGTAACAAATTTCTGAGCGCATAATATATAACATTTTGCCTATAATTGTACAACATCTAACATTTGTCGCCACAAAAGACACTTAAAAGCAGTGCCAACATTTTAATATTTTTTAACCATTCAGCAAAACAAAATGTAACAGGCTGATTATCATTTAGGGGGCCACTCAATGACATACAGAAGCGTCATCAAAACGCCCACTGAAGTGGTGTGAGAAATACCAACTTTCTACTCCTCATTCACATATAAGGTTATTTACATTACCTACTTAGACAATACTACCTCAGGGGTAGTATTATTCAGTAGATTTTCAGGGTACGAATTTCAGGATATGTTGTTCACATATACAGAAGAATATCCGACTTACACATGTGTCTGAATGCAGCTAGTGTGAGAGGATTTGACTACATTATAAAATTAGTCAATTTATAGTAACAGGGGTAATTGTTCAATGGAAAGTGTAGTATACTATGCATGCAAATCCATTTTGTGTGTGTGTGTGTGTGTGTGTGTGTGTGTGTGTGTGTGTGTGTGTGTGTGTGTGTGTGTGTGTGTGTGTGTGTGTGTGTGTGTGTGTGTGTATCTGTGTGTGTGTGTCTGCATTTGTGCCACGTGTATGTGTGGTGTATATATTTGTGAGTTTAGTTAATCATTGCGATCATTTGAAGTATTTAATGTCTTCAATCAATTATAGGACAAAACATTTTGTTGTTACAAATCAACAACGTGATTGGTTAAAGTTTAACCTTTCAGTTGAACTTGCAAAAACATCAATAGCCCTTTCAAGTCATTGCTAATTACATTCTCATTTTAAAGTACAGCTGTCCTTGATCAAATAATGAGTGACGCGATGATAATGATTTACCTGCTGTTATCGAAGAACAAACAATTAAGCGCCGATATAAAACTTCTACTGGGAATTTATGATCAATGCAAACTTCCTGTAAAAGTAAAAGAGCAGTTATAGCAACAGCAAACGTACAATAGAGAGGCCTGTCTTATCAGCAAATAAGTCCTGTTCAAGATGCAAGCTGCAAAAAAAAGATAAATAGCAAACACATTCAAAGATTATGGCTACATCTTGATATTCATAATATGTTGACAACAAAAATGGCTGAAAGAAGAATGTTTCTTTGCTAATTAAATTGCATGGAGTATACTCCCTAAAGACAACAGTAAAGGGTTGTTTATAATTTATGTTGAGACCCATGAGACCCATTGTATTCTAGAAGCAGTACAAACATAGCAGTTTATTGTTTTTAAACCAGCAGAGTGAATACCACCAGTGGTACGCGTACTGAATGTTCTACTTGGGATTTTGTTCTTGATTTGAATCTTGAAATCCGGTGCCATTCATCCAGGACTGAATACCACCGTTGGTACCCGTATTGAATGTTGTACTCTGGATTTTGTTCTTGATTTGAATCTTGAAATAGCCATTTAGCCTCATTTACATTAACATACACAATATTTAGATGATTGAAAAAGGGCAGCCACTAACCCAGGGATAAGTGCTCGAAGGTTTGGTGATCAGTCGCAAAGTGAAGCACTATCAATCGGTCAACCGTTGAAAGTTTTGGTTTCAAACACAGGCTCTTTAAATCCAGCTGTCAGTATGTCCTTCTTGCACATGTTCAGCTAGCTGTCCTGCCCTGACCCTGACAAGGCCCGCTGGCCTGGCGCTAGAAGGGCACCCTGCATGTGATCCGGTCCCATCCAGAATATGAGCCGGTCCCACTGGAGGACTTCAGAAACCACTAACTGGGGCACAGAGTCTTTTGCCCTCAGGGGCTGCAGTCAGGGCACTGGATTCATGTGCTGCTATGGCCTGGAGCTATATATGCCTCTGTGTGTGTGCGCATTTGTGTGTGTGTGTGTGTGAGAGTGTGTCAGTGTGTGTGTGTGTGTGTGTGTGTGTGTGTGTGTGTGTGTGTGTGTGTGTGTGTGTGTGTGTGTGTGTCTGTTGTGTGTTTGTGTATGTGTATTTGTGTTCGTCTATGTGTGTGTGAGTGTGTGTGTATGTGTGTCTGTTGTGTGTTTGTGTATGTGTATTTGTGTTCGTCTATGTGTGTGTGAGTGTGTGTGTCTATGTGTGTGTGTGTTTGTGTGTACTTGTGTTCATCTGTGTGTGTGTGTGTGTGTGTGTGTGTGTGTGTGTGTGTGTGTGTGTGTGTGTGTGTGTGTGTGTGTGTGTGTGTGTGTGTGTGTGTGTGTGTGTGTGTGTATTCATACTTGTTGTCATCTGTGTGTTTATGTGTGTCTTGATTTAATGCATGGGTCTATGTGTTCTGTGTTAATGTGTGTGCAGGTGCTCAGGGTTCATGTGTTTCTGCGTGTGTGTATAAACGTGTAGTTGTGTTCATCTGTGTGTGTGTATGTATGTGTGTGTGTGTGTGTGTGTGGGGGTATCTATGTTTGGGGGAGAGTCAGTCCTTGTATATGTGTTCATCTGTGTGTTTCTGTGTGTGTGCGTGTGTGTGTGTGTGTGTGTGTGTGTGTGTGTGTGTGTGTGTGTGTGTGTGTGTGTGTGTGTGTTTGTGTTGTGGGTATGTGGGTGTGTATCTACATGTGTGTGAAGGTTGTTTATCTATGTTTGAGAGTGTGACAGTCCATATATGTGTGTTCATCTGTGAATTTTTCTGTTTGTGTGTGTTTGTGTGTATGCGTGTGTGTGTGTGTGTGTCAATGTGCGGTGTAATGTGTATCTCAACACCTTGATGTTGCCCCATCAGCGTTGCCTTGTCACCCCTGGGCTTGAACCAACCCCCACACAAGTCCCTCACAGACAGAATATCACAGACATAGCATCATAAATGTCTGGTTCTCCGCTTCAAAGCTGTCAAAAGCATCATTAAGATCTCCTGCACAAACAAATGTATGTGTTCTTCCATATAGTTCAACTAACACAAATGTGATGCAATGTTATATAATGTGATAAACCGGACTCATCGCTTTGATCTCATAGTTCAACCTTTCTTCAAATAGTTAAATTAATAAGGTTTGACCAATGGAATGCGGGACGGCCATGCATTCTCCATTCGTATAAATAGTTCATGAGGATGTTGCAGACCGACGTTTTTCACTAAACGTGTGTGATGGGGAATTCACTCGAGAAAGATGATTTCAGTTCAACATCATGTTTATTAAAACGAGCCCTTCTGAGGCATCCACAATCAATCCGCCAAATCCTCTAGGTTTGGAATTGATTTAGATCAAACTGAGCGGATTATCCAACAGGTTGATGCAAGGAAAAAGGTCTTGTTGAGTTTCTGCATACATTTATTTGTTATGATACACAGGAAATGGTGGCTTCACTCCTCTTGAGATTGTGGCAAAATATTGGTTTATTCTTTTTCAGAGCATTTGCTCTGTGTGTATAGGCTTTGTAAGCGCAGTGAAATCCAACAGTTTAAATTACTATTTTCTCTCTGTTTCATAGCTGGCTCTATTTCATCCGTCCACCAATCTCATCCTTTATCTTCCTTCTCTTTCTTTTAGATAATTTTAGAGGCTGATCCTTCTATTTCTTAATGGAGTTATCTCTCTTCATCTTTCTCAATCCTTTATTTCCCTCTTTCTCTCTGTCTTTCGTCAGTCGTACTGATTAAAACGCACAGTTGCGTAATGCCTCTTCGCTTCTGTCCCTCTCCCCCCATAAGACCTGTGTGCGGTCGAGTAGAAAGAAACCAACCAACCAGGGACACTCCAGCTGAAGTCTCGATTCAGAGATCTGAGGAGAGATACAGATGAACATCAATAGCACCACTGTTTAAAATGTGGATCACGACCGTGTTTAGTGTTAACTTTGTACAACCGTGCATGGTAATTAATTATTCATTAACGAGCAATGGTGGATCAAACCAGGGGCTGTGTTTCGATGTGCATCACTTTACTCTTGTCTGCGCATTTGTGTGCATGCGTGGGATAATCTTAATTTTTTGGGGATTCAATGCATTGAATTTGTCTTTAATGAGAGCAGCTGCATATTTTTTCATATTTTTGTCTCTTATGTCTTATCATGTTGTTTGTAACGCTAAGCACGAACTTCACTAGTCTAGATCTTCAAGTTAATATGTGTGGATATTTTATTCATCAACTTGCCTTTCGGTTGTTTTACATGCTATAATATAATCTATCTATAATATTTAAGAAGGCGTACTTTTGTAATAAATCGAGGTGAAGTTAGGTATGGTTTAATGGCAACTGAGAAAACGAGAGAGCAAAAGCTGTAGAGGCCGTGTAGGCTACCACAAAGAACATTCAACGTAAAATGTAAAATAATATAATTGTAGTATATTATAGTATAATTGAATCTTGCATTCCTTCATTTATTATACCTCATTGACCAAATCCTAATCAGTAAGCAGTAGCGCCCTGAAGTATTTAACCAAAGGTAATTGGATAATAATTTAAGGACATCTCTCTCTGGCTGCTTCCGTAAGTGTGATATTGCGTGCAGTAAATCAAATGAAATAGTCATTGCACAGATATTGAGGTGAAGATGTACTTGACCAATATGTAAGGGTGTAGTGAACCTATTAGGACTAATGGACCAAACATGTTCTTCTCCTATGGCATAGTGGGCCTTAATACAATTGATTTGCCATTTTTCCGGCCAAGAAAGCAGCATAAAATGTCATCCACAGTTACCAAATATAACAGAGGAGACAGAGAAAAAAAAGAGCAAAGGAAGAACTAAAAAATATTTAGATTTCTCAACAAAGTACATATGTAAACAGGACAAATTAAAATCATCAGTGTCAACAAGGTGTCAAGAACGTAGTTACCAATGCTTGTTAGCATTACTGGTCGGCCTGTGATACAAAGAATACCCTTGTTTCACAAACTGAGATAATGCTTCCCAATATAAAAATTTGGAAGCATATGAGGAAGGCCTCATGCAATGCAACTCTCTGCAAAGCTTTTTGAGCTTTTGAAACATTTTATTTATCCAGATCTTTTCGGCAGTTTCTGCCTAAACTGAACACATTTGAAGGAAGAGGTTCTTTTCTGTGAACGTGACATTAGCATCTCAGACATTTTGAGCCCCCTAGGAATAAAATGTACTCTATGAGTTGTCAGAATAGAGGCAGGTCATGTCAAACTGCTCCATGACAATGATTGTGAAGGTGTGTTTGTGTGAGTGTGTATGTCTGAGTGTGAGTGTGATTGTGAGTGTGTGTGTGTGTGTGTGTGTGTGTGTGTGTGTGTGTGTGTGTGTGTGTGTGTGTGTGTGTGTGTGTGTGTGTGTGTGTGTGTGTGTGGGGGAGGGGGGGATTACCTTTTATATTTTCGTATTAAATACCTACAATATATGTGATTGGTAATCAGTAATCATGTTCATCCTATTTACTGCGACTACACAGGTGTTTATCACTTTAACTCACTCACTGGCACACACACACATACACACACACGCATGCAGGAACACAAACCTGTACTCTCACACAAACTGACACCCACACCCACATCTACTCATCATACTCTGACACAAGTACACACACAAACACACACACACACACACACACACACACACACACACACACACACACACACACACACGCGCACACATACACACACACACACACACACACACACACACACACACACACACACACACACACACACACACACGTACAAACACAAACGATGCTCTGTCCTCTCACACAAACTGACAACCACACACATGCAAACTCACGCACACACTGACACCCACACATCTTTAGATATTCACACATCACTCACACACACACAAAAACACACACTCACACACACTCACACTCACACACACACACACACACACACACACACACACAAACACACACAGCCGCACACCTTACTCACTTACACATGCTGACACTCACACACATCGACACCCACACTCACTGACACCCACACACCTTTGTACTCACGCACTCTTGACACCCACCCCCATACACACGCACTCTCTCTTACCCACACGCGTCAACCTGTCTTTCCTCCCCAGCGCGCTCACACTCAATTGAGCCCGTCATCTCCCCTTAGCTTCCTTAATGGCTGTGCACTCCTCTGGAGCCATTAGAGACCACGCCACACTATTGGAAATCAAAGAGGATTTACCAGGGTGAGCATGGGAGGGAAGAGGGTCCGATGGAGGGGGGGGGAGAGGGTGGGAGAGGCTAAGACAGGGACAGAGAGGGGGGAGCAAGAGAGGTTGTGGGAGAGAAAAAGAGAAGGAAGAGGGGGAGAAGGAGAGAGGGAGAGAGAGAGGAATGAAGGGATGAACAAGAGAGGGAGGCAGGAGAGACAGAGAAGGAGACACAGGGAGGGTGAGGGAGAGGCTGAGAGATTGACAGGGAGAGCATGAGACGGGAGGAGAGAGGGGGACAGAGAAAGAGGGAGAGAGAGAGAAAGAGAGGGGGAGAGGAGAGAGAGAGAAAGTGGGGGGGAGAGGAGAGGGAGAGAGAGAGAAGAACAGCACCAAACAGAGGTCAAAGTGTTAACTAAACATTTCCCCCAGCCCCTCTCCCCCATCGGGAGATTGCTTTGAAAATGAATCCCGAACTCAATCTCGGCTACAGTTACAGCGGTCAATGTGATATGAATCCCGAGATCTGATACCGCAGAAGGAATGTAATAACATGTGATTCATTGAGCGGCTCTCCATCAGCCCTGTGAGATCTGGCTTATACGATGCCATGACAGCGCCGTGGCTGGAGAAGGCCTCTCCTCCCGGTGGCCTCCCATCTTCCCTCCCAATCTTTCGTTTATGCTAATGCTAATGGCCATGCTAATGCCCATGCGGTGGTATCCAGTAGCAGGGTAATTATGCGTGCGATTAGCGCCGGACACACTAGGAGTTCAGACGGGCTGTGTAGATAATGTGTGCCTAGTGGGTGTAATCTGGCAAGAGTCGCTTTCATTGCACGAAGAGACTCGTAAGGAGACAAACACTCGTTTTTGTGGACTTGCAGTATAATAACAATATGATTAACAATGATTATTATTATTCAGATTGTCTTTTTCGACAAGTGTTGTCAACAGTGTTTTAATACTGTTTTCCCGTTCAGAAAGTCTATTTTGACTTTGACCTGCATAGAAATTGTCTTATTTACCAAAAATATTTAGAGAAAATTATACATATTCAGCAAATGAACGCAGCAAAATCAGTTTTAAAGAATTATTAATACCAATAAACAAACAAACAGAGCTTGAAATCTGACCTTACCATATATGTATACCTCTATATCTCTGTATATCTTTATATATAGTGTGGTGAAGTTGTAGCAACACTGCTGAAATTGGCATCATTACCAGGATGCACACACACACACACACACACACACACACACACACACACACACACACACACACACACACACACACACACACACACACACACACACACACACACACACACACACACACACACACACACACAGAGCCCTGGCCAACTTAGTGCCAGGGGTCATTACCACATTCCCATTCTTCGGTGGTCTCAGCATAACTTAACGGCAGGGACTGGAATAGAACAGGCAGCATCAAACGCTCTGCGGTTGGGGAAAACGCCAATGTGGACATCTGTGGTCTTTGACGACCAAACTTAAACGGCCTTGTTTTGCAAAGAGCCGTTTCTTTTCAGTCACTGGTTCATCATAAACCCGTTTAATGAGCTGACTCTGCAGATTTCGGGCAGATTGGTAAACAAACACAGCACAGCAGGGTTAGTGACACCCAGAGAATTGTCTATATTTACCCTGTATTGAATTTGTTGGTCCTTATAAAATTATGGCATCAGATGTCAGCATGGAACCCAAGGTGAGCCAGATTAAGTTGACTGCTGAATGTGTATCAAAGAGAGCAGTGTAGTTTTAGAGGCACACGAGCCCCATCAATTCATGAGGGTACAAGATTTCATATCAGAGTGTGTGTCTATAACTTTACAACCATAAATATCACGTTACTCAAGCTTAGTGGACGCAGTGGATTTCCTTTGTGACTACTGCCCACCAAATCTTCACAGGTACCAATAGATACAGAAAGAATGAAGACAACAGAGAACCCAATTATGTATTTCCCCCGGTTTTCCAATGATTTCTTCCTAAGCTTATTGACAATATGGAGGGACTCTGCCCCACCTGTCATCATCGACAACATCCTTGCCTCCTCCTCCTCCATCATCAGCATACTAAGCCCCCATGTTTCTCCTGCCGCTGTGAGTGCATGCACCCGCAATCTGCCCAATGCCAAGCTCACCCCTGTGGGAGAAGAGGTTTGGAGAAACTATCTGAGCAAGGGAAACAGCGGAGAAGATCAGTTTTGACCCCCTTCCATCCCTCCTTCAGAGGGCTGTCCCAGGAAAGTGACAGACACCCCCCCCCCCCCCCCCCCCCCACTGCCCCTTGCTGTGCATTCCGCTTAGTGGATTCCAGAGTCCACCTTATGGACAGACCCTTATACACGCTTTACTGCACACTTTGCATGTTGCTGTCTCCATGGTTCCATCGAGTTGACCCCGTGGTGACCCTGTGCTGTTTACTTTTTGTTTGGGTTTGAATGTGTGTGTGTGTGTGTGTGTGTGTTTGCATGGGTGTGCATTTGCACAAGCATGTATATGTATGTGTGTGTTTCTGTGTGAATTTGTATGTGTGTGTGTGGGTTTGTGTGTGATATAAGGACTGAAATAGAGTTGTTCTTGTGGATTCAGATTTTGCAATGTCACATCTATTATACAAAGGCTGTAACTCCAGACCTTATGCATGGATTGTTTGGGGCCAAAGTCTTTCTCTGAGAATAATGAATCCATTTATCTTCTGTATTTTTGGAGATTCCGCAGTGGCACAGTATCAAACCATGCTTGCAGCAATATCAATATTATCTCGGCGCTACTAAATAAAATATGAAACTGCTCTTGAGTGTCGTAACTGAGCCACACACAGCTGGCATTATTGTGGGTCTATGCCCGATGTGTTGGCAGGGGAACTAACATATAACTTCTATATTTACGTTGGTAGGGATGTTTCAAAAGACTCGTATCGTACGCTTATGTCACATAGAGAGGCGAGTTTACTGCCCTGGCTCCCATCTGTCCTGCACCTTGGCCACCTTCCACATAACGTCCATGTCGGGCAGAGGAGAACACCTCTCTTTCAGGGGCTTTTCATCCGGCCTCTGCTGCCGGGAGATGTTTCCTGAAAAGTGTGTTTGATATCAGAGAATAGCAACACCGACTCTGATGGTCGACTGGTGGTAAACTGTTTGATTAAAACGGGACAGCGCACACATTTTCCCTCGCACACATTCACACACGCATATGCCCACATAGATGCACACGCGCACACACATTCAAACTAACATATGAACGTATACAGATACACACACACACACACAGGAACAGACACACATAATGAGAGAGACAGCGAGATGGCATGATACCAACACACACACACACACACACACACACACAGACCTACCCAGGATCACACAAAAACACAATGAATGAGCGACAGAGTGAGATACAAAAAGAGAGAGACATTGAGAGAAAAGGAGCCCCCCCCCTCACTCCCCAATGTGGGGAGTGAGGGGGGGGCTGCCACCACCAGGACATGAGAGACTAGGGTGGGCTGCTTTTGAT
>NC_044061.1:19793153-19820653 GCF_902167405.1 Gadus morhua | reverse complement strand
TAAGATCATTCAAGTTTTATGAAGAAAATAAAAATGTTTTATGTATTCCTGAACTAACCACTATTCCTCTTAATGTGCAGTGTGTATAAATAAGTGGCATCTAGTGGAACAGCCTCGCCAGAAATGGAACATAATATCCATTTGTATGTTTTAATTTGTGTATGATCCCATGAAAATAATAATAGTTGCATCTTTGTTACTTTAGAATGGGCCCTTTATATCTACCTAGGGAGCGGGTCCATGGAGCTTGTCATGTTGCGTTTTATTTCTACAGTAGCCCAGAATGGACAAATTGCTTTATTGAGAACAGGTTTTTAATTAAATCCCCAAAAACCTTTTTGGGGTAACAGTTCCAGGAAAAGAAGGGGGCGCGATAGCCCCATGCTTACAGCCCATGTTTGATACATTATTAGTACCCTTTTTGTGTAGGAATGTTACAATGATCAATGTTTTTTATAAAGAATGCAATTTCTGAGAATCTTTACCCTCTCTCGGACACGCTTCATCTAGCCTAGGGAAAACAAACATGCTCTGCCCATTTGCCAAAAATATCCTTTCGTATTTATAGCCTTCCTTTCAAATGGAGTTTCACACTCTTTTTAATCCAAGTGTAAAATTGTTCAGCGAATGGCAGTTTGTTGATGAGGGGGATTTTTAAAAAATGAGTGTGCATTCTTTAAAGCATACATGTTTGGAGACATTTGTTTTTGAGGTTGTAAAAGTAGGTCGATACATTTATGGAGAAAGTTTGTTCACAAAACGAAATTGCTGCGATAGAACTGCACACCTTCATGTTTCAAAAGGAACCTATATTCACGTACCGCAGTGCAGGTAAATATCTGCTTGTAGCGACGACTGCTATCGAGATTAATAATCAATCCATATAATTTACTGGTCTATGAATGGAGTTTACCACTATGGAAAGAACAAGGGGACTGTGGTTCAAGAAATCGAAATAGGCTGCCACCTCCGCCATTTCCTATCACATATATGGTGTTCTTGGTGACTATGCCGAGATACTGTGATTGTGATTGATTAACTGATATATTTTCGGTTTTGAGTTGATAGTGTCAAAAAACGGCCTGGTTGCGATGAAATAAATGCCACTTTTAGCAAATTGATAAAAGCAATGTTTGTTTTCGGTCCTATTCAGCTCAATATTTTGCAATTGGATTGATTTGGTTGCAATCTGCAAACCACGCTAGAAGATCCAGTGTTGTACAAACTAGATCTTTAGACCATTCATATTTTGATTTGAAAAAATATATTTTCAGAGAGCTGGATTCACTTACTTGTTGGACTTGTTGGATTTATGTGTGTGTGTGTGATTCTGTTTGTGCATCTGTGTTTGCATCTTTGGGTGCACCTATCTGTGTGTTTATTTGTTGGTGTGTATGTATGTAACTACAATACATACATAGGTTTGTGCTAGCGTGTGTGTATGTGAGTGTGTTTTTTTGTGCGATTTTGTGCATCTGTGTGTGCGGTAGCTGTCGTTCGCGGGACCCGCACTCTTCCATCGATTTGCCGACTCTCTGACAATAACAACACATCGTACAAATCCCTTCCCTCCGAGGAGCCCCTATCTCCTCCTCTCAATCTCTTCTTTATCTCTGGTCCCGACAGACCTGGACACGCCAGTGCTGACGGTGCACCAGACCATCAGCGACGTGCGAGGCAGCTACTACCAGGAGAAGACCGTCTTCCTGCGCTGCACCGTCAACTCCAACCCCCCGGCGCGCTTCATCTGGAAACGAGGGAACACGCCCATCGAGCAGAGCAAGGACAACGGAGTGGACATCTACGAGCCTCTGTACACACAGGTGCGTAGAGGGAAGTGACACGGACAAGGAAGGCGGCAGTAGTTTAGGAGGTGGAGAGGGTCGGCTGGTAACCGCGAGGTTGCTAGTTCGATCCTCGAGCGTCGAGGACTCCCTGAGTAAGACGCCTGACCCTATCTGCTCCCGATGAGCTGGCACTCGCCTTGCATGGCTGACACCGCCGTCGGTGTGTGAATGTGTGCATGAATGGGTGAATGGGTGAATGTACAAGCAGAGACGTAACGCAACTGACAAGCGGATTCACAGGTATATGAGGGCAAGGGACATGCACAGGCACACATGGAGGGACGGGGAACCTGACACGCATACACACATGTTTGTGACGGAGGTGAAATGGCGAAACACAGGTATGAAGGGAACTGACGCAAAGCAGGGTGGGAGAGGAGCTGATACACAGGCGTATAGGGAACTGACAAACAGATCATCTTTGTAACAGGAAAGACAACAACTACATTTTCAATAACATAGACATACAGTAATGTATAGAGGATTTGACACATGGCAACAGACACGCAATCACACTACTATTAGGAAAATACCCAAAAGATACACAGACGTATCAAACAGTTTACCATTAGTCAGATATCCAAATTGTTTTCATCTTTCTAAATCATGACAAACCTCCCTTAATATTCACAGTAACGTCAACAATTGAAGCAATAATCATGAAACAAAATTACGCAGAAAGTATGCCGGTTTGAAAGACAGCTGAACAATCAACCAAGCGGTCTGTCTGCCAGAAAACCTGACCAGCCTTGGCCAGCCATAAAGCCAATCAGATAGCTTCCCAGCCAGACTGTCAGTTAATTAAACCGTGCAGCGTCTCAGCCAGTAAACCATATCAGTTCAACAGTCGACTGGTCAACTGAGATCTACTCGCTCTAACTCGATAATCGTCCAACTGTTCATTCATTAGCATCATTGTAATTCATTTCACAATTTGCCAGGCAGTCGTAACATATCGAAGACCTGATCTACCAATCTTCTGTTTGTATGTGTCCTAAGAATGTGTCAGTTTGCAGGAGAAGCGCCTGGACCAATAATATAAGTACTGAAATCATCTTTGCATCTTTACAATTATTTGACATCGCATCGAGATTCATCATAACCCCTGACACAATCTGAGGGTTCTGGTTCATTGACTAATCAGTGCATGACGTGCATGGTATGACTGTCTCCTCATGTTTATTTGTGCTCATCAGTGTGTCTGTTTCACCCCAGTTGTTAAAGGTCCCATGACATGCTATTTTATGTATTCTTTAATATAGGTATTAGTGGGCAACTAACACAGTATTCAAAGACGTTCCCTAAATTCAGCCGTGGTGCAGAGTTACAGCCACTCCGAGCCAGTCGCACATTGAGCTTCCCCCAAATGCGCTGTTTCGGTGGGCGTGTCAAGGAGGAGGGTGGGGGTGTGGCCCTGAGCAGCTTGCAGCCACGGTACCATGCACTGTTTACAGTGGATGTATCGCAATGGCGAGGCGCACACAGCCTTTAGCCGTGTTCTGTAAATATTCTAGAACACACGGGAGTCCTGGAGCTCTAGGCTATATCTAAATATTATTATATAGCCTACACAGATATCTATATCATATAATATATACTATCACGGCCAAAAGCTGTGTGAGCCGATATTATGAATCTCAAACGACCGCGTTGGGTTCTCCGACGTTCCTATTTCTTCAACGTCCACATCAATGTGAATACACACACTGTAACGCAAGTGTTTCTTGTCGGTTCTTTGACGTGTCTTGTATTTCCACAACGAGACTGTCGTGGGGGTTATCTGAGCCATGGTTGAGAAGGAATTGGGGGAAAGGAACTTTGGTTTGACTCGCTGAAGTACATGAACTGCGACATGCCGCCGGTTGCCGCGAGGCACCATCGCCCGGCAGCGGGCAGCCGGCAGCAGGCAGCGCGCGGTTCAGTCGACTTCAGGTTGATGTGAAAGTGGAAGAACCAGAGACGTCGCAGAACCCGACAAAGTCGTTTGTGATTCATAATATCGTCTGGAGGCGCACACAATATGTTATATGATATAGATATCTATGTATCATATGATATTATTTAGATATAGAGCTCCAGGACTGTAACGCAAGTGTTGTACACTTCCTTGTTATTTGGATAACCGTTCTGCTGTTGGTGTGATGGCGCATAACACGTCGGACTCTCGTTTCTGGTATTTCTACAACGAGACTCGTATTGGGGGTTATCTCAGCCAAGGTTGAGAATGAATTGGGGGGAAGGAACTTTGGCTTTGACTCCCTCAAGAACATGAACCACGACATGGAGGAGAAAGGGATTGTTGGCGGCGAATGTCTCCCGCTTGAGCCCCGCTGAGGGACCACCGCCGGAGGCGGAGGTGCATAAGCGCTGCCCGGCAAAGATCCCTTTCTCCTCCTTGTCGTGGTTCATGTTCTTGAGGGAGTCAAAGCCAAAGTTCCTTCCCCCCAATTCATTCTCAACCTTGGCTGAGATAACCCCCAATACGAGTCTCGTTGTAGAAATACCGGAGACGAGAGTCCGACGTGTTATACGCCATCACACCAACAGCAGAACGGTTATCCAAATAACAACGCAAGTGTACAACACTTGCGTTACAGTCCTGGAGCTCTATATCTAAATAATATCATATACATAGATATCTATATCATATAACATATTGTGTGCGCCTCCAGACGATATTATGAATCACAAACGACTTTGTCGGGTTCTGCGACGTCTCTGGTTCTTCCACTTTCACATCAACCTGAAGTCGACTGAACCGCGCGCTGCCTGCTGCCGGCTGCCCGCTGCCGGGCGATGGTGCCTCGCGGCAACCGGCGGCATGTCGCAGTTCATGTACTTCAGCGAGTCAAACCAAAGTTTCTTTCCCCCAATTCCTTCTCAACCATGGCTCAGATAACCCCCACGACAGTCTTGTTGTGGAAATACAAGACACGTCAAAGAACCGACAAGAAACACTTGTGTTACAGTGTGTGTATTCACACACACACATGTGGCGCTCGCACGGTCAAGTCTCATTGGCGGGCCAACGTCTCTGGGCGGGCCAGGCAGAGTAAGGGGAGGAGCTGAGATTCCTGATGACGTCATGAGCACAGACATTCCAAATCAGCGCGCTTGAGCCTCCGTTTTTTCAAAGGCGAGCAGAACAGCTAGTGCTAGTTTTACACCAAACGCAAGTTTTAGCCACTGGGGGACCAAGATAGGCAGGCTAGGGGAACTCATATTTATGTTAGAAAACCTCCCAAAGTGAGATTTTCATGTCATGGGACCTTTAAATAACCATGTTTTTTAAATAATTATCCATTTCAAACCCAAATTTCAAAGTAGCCACCAAAGTTAACATATAACATATAATATAATTGAGATGTATTTATAGAAGCTACTCTGAGCCATGAACATTAAAATTATTAAACCAATGCTGTGATGTAGGCCTTGCTGCGAATATGAATAAATAAATAATGTGGAGGAACTTGGTGTGATTTTACACAAAAGATATATGCCAGCGAATGGATGTGCTAATATTATATTGCTGTGTGGTTTTGTTTTTTCTTGTATATGTGTTTGCGTGGGTATGTGAGTGTTTGCGTGTGTGTGTGTGTGTGTATCTTTGTGTGTGCTTGTGTATTTATGATTGTGTGCTTCTGCTCTGTCCGTCTGTATGTGCGTGTGTCTGTCTGTGTGTGAGTCTGTGTGTCTGTGTGTGAGTATGTGTGTGTGTGCATACACATTTGTGTGTGTCTGTGTATGTGTGTGTGTGTGTGTGTGTGTGTGTGTGTGTGTGTGTGTGTGTGTGTGTGTGTGGGTGTGAGTGTGAGTGGATCTATGTGTGTGTGTGAGTATGTGCATTTATGTGTTTGTGTGTGTTTGAGAGTATGTGTGCATGTATGTGCGTGTGTGTGTGTGTGTGTGTGTGTGTGTGTGTGTGTGTGTGTGTGTGTGTGTGTGTGTGTGTGTGTGTGTGTGTGTGTGAATGTGTTTGTGTGTTCATGTGGCCCCCATAGCCACATGAAATGGCATCAACGAAATCCCCCACAATAACCCTGCTCAGGTAGAGCAACGTCATCATCAAATAAGATGGAAAGCGATAAGCAAGACAGTGTGCGTGTGCGGTGTCCTGTTCCAGGGTGAGACCAAGGTGCTGAAGCTGAAGAACCTGAGGCTCAAGGATTTCGCCAACTACACCTGCCAGGTGTCCGTCCGCAACGTGTGCAACATCGAGGACAAGTCCGTCACCTTCCGCCTCACCAATGGAACCAGTAAGTCATGTCTAGTTGAAACTACTACCACCGCGTGCACACACACTCACAGACACACACACTCACACATGAACAAACAAACACACACATTCAAACACATGCATAAACACACACAAAAACACACACACACACACACACACACACATACATACACACACACACACACACTCACACACACACATAAACACACACACACACACACACACACACACACACACACACACACACACACACACACACACACACACACACACACACACACACACACACACACACACACACAGACAAATAGACACCCTGACATAGACCTACTCACGTGAGACCACACGCACACAAATACATGCACACGCACAAACACAAACACACACCCACACACACAAACACGCATACATACACACACACAGACACATACATAAACCTACACACACACACGTAGATGTGAACACACACACTCACATACACGCATACATACACAAAATAATACAGACAGACACACATAAGCAGACGTACGCCCACACACACACCCTGGAGGCTGTTTGTTTTCTCTCATATATTTCCTTTTTACTTCATTTTGTGCAGTCTTTTGTTTAATGTCTAGAATCCTCATTTTCTTGATGTTCGTTTGTGCCTTGTTTTTCCTTTCCAACGTCTTGCTCTTCAGACAATGCGTCTTCATTCCTCCTGTAGCGCAAAACTGTTTCAGCTTCTCCGCTTCTTCTCTGATATAATGTTGCTTCGCTGACAACCTCCCTTTTTAACTTTAATTCTTAAAATTCCCACTTGCCCTGAATCTCTCTCTCTCTCTCTCTCTCTCTCTCTCTCTCTCTCTCTCTCTCTCTCTCTCTCTCTCTCTCTCTCTCTCTCTCTCTCTCTCTCTCTCCGTCTCTCTCTCTCTCTCTCTCTCTCTCTCTCTCTCTCTCTCTCTCTCTCTCTCTCTGGGAGCCCCTTCAAAATGTGCTGCAGTTTCTGTCTGGCTTGTTCTTTTCTGACACTTAACTCAGTTCAGGGCTGTCTACCGTCATTCTGTTTAACGATGGTTACCTATCCGTAACCTACCTGCTACCTCCCTGTTAACTACCTGTTAGCTACCTGTCACCTACACACATGTAACCTATACAGTACTCCTACTGTTACCGGTCTGTTTGCTATAGCTGTGACCTATAGCTGGTTTCTACTGTTTTTTTAGTTCTTTTTTTTAGAGGTTTATACTCAAAGGTGGTCTCTGGTAGAAAAGTACAAAAAGGTTTGAATGCTAGAAGCAGTGACAGAAGAGAGCTGCATAAAAGAACCCCAGAGCCAGATGAAGAATAGAGCTTGGCAAGAGTTCATTAGCGAGAGACAGGGAAAGAGTACATAGCAAGATTGAGAACAGAGCAAGATAGAAAGCCAAATAAGAGAGATAGAAAAGAGATGAGAGAAGTGCAAAAGTAGGCACATGGTCCAGGTCAAAGCCATCGGAGAGACCAGAGCAGAGGGTCTTTAATGAATCAAGTGAATGCGGTCGTCCAGAAACGCATTCATTAGGCAGCAGACGGCCTACAGCCCCCAAACAAGGATCATAAACCAGGATTAAAGAGACGGTGAGGGGAACGCGTGAATGGGGAACGCATTCCTCCTGTAGCGCAAAACTGTTTCAGCTTCTCCGCTTCTTCTCTGATATAATGTTGCTTCGCTGACAACCTCCCTTTTTAACTTTAATTCTTAAAATTCCCACTTGCCCTGAATCTCTCTCTCTCTCTCTCTCTCTCTCTCTCTCTCTCTCTCTCTCTCTCTCTCTCTCTCTCTCTCTCTCTCTCTCTCTCTCTCTCTCTCTCTCTCTCTCTCTCTCTCTCTCTCTCTCTCTCTCTCTCTGGGAGCCCCTTCAAAATGTGCTGCAGTTTCTGTCTGGCTTGTTCTTTTCTGACACTTAACTCAGTTCAGGGCTGTCTACCGTCATTCTGTTTAACGATGGTTACCTATCCGTAACCTACCTGCTACCTCCCTGTTAACTACCTGTTAGCTACCTGTCACCTACACACATGTAACCTATACAGTACTCCTACTGTTACCGGTCTGTTTGCTATAGCTGTGACCTATAGCTGGTTTCTACTGTTTTTTTAGTTCTTTTTTTTAGAGGTTTATACTCAAAGGTGGTCTCTGGTAGAAAAGTACAAACAGGTTTGAATGCTAGAAGCAGTGACAGAAGAGAGCTGCATAAAAGAACCCCAGAGCCAGATGAAGAATAGAGCTTGGCAAGAGTTCATTAGCGAGAGACAGGGAAAGAGTACATAGCAAGATTGAGAACAGAGCAAGATAGAAAGCCAAATAAGAGAGATAGAAAAGAGATGAGAGAAGTGCAAAAGTAGGCACATGGTCCAGGTCAAAGCCATCGGAGAGACCAGAGCAGAGGGTCTTTAATGAATCAAGTGAATGCGGTCGTCCAGAAACGCATTCATTAGGCAGCAGACGGCCTACAGCCCCCAAACAAGGATCATAAACCAGGATTAAAGAGACGGTGAGGGGAACGCGTGAATGGAGCCTAACGGGAGTTGAAGTGGGAGGAAAATAAAAAAGGTATTTTGAGACTTTTAACTACCGTCTTCGGGGCTTTTTCAAGCGAGTAAAAAACCCAACCCAATGCACATTGGCTGGTGTGAGGTGCTGCTGTTGCGATGCTTTGTACACTTTCTAGAGAAACTATGAACACATTTTGTATTGAGTGTGACACAAGAAGCGTTGGCAGACCTATATATTGCTACTTGTTCCGTCTTCCTCAAGATCCCCTCGACACGAAGGGATTTGAGTCTGTTTCTTGGAGTGAAGTCAAACGAAAGGAAGAACTTGTTCAACGTGGAGAGGATGATACAAATTTTAGTCTAGACATATGCTGAAATCTAGAGGAGGGCTGTGTTAGCTCATACTTTTGTCTTATTGAAAGCCGCATAAGAACATTGTATCCTTCTGGGTTTCACACCTTCTCTGGCCTAAAATCATGGTAATTTTACTTTTTGTACAAGTTATGGTTTTCTATTGTGAAACTTGGTTGCACACATTGTATGAATGCAGTTTGAAAGAAAACAATTCACGAAGAACGACAAAACAAATGAAAATGACATGCACGCACGCTAACATACAAACATAAGAATATGTAAAATGTATTATTTCTATGGGTGCACTTCAATGTTTTGTGTATGTGTGTGTGTGTGTGTGTGTGTGTGTGTGTGTGTGTGTGTGTGTGTGTGTGTGTGTGTGTGTGTGTGTGTGTGTGTGTGTGTGTGTGTGTGTGTTGCTGTGTGTGTTTCTGTGGGTGTGGTGCCACCTACATTTTAACCTGGCTGCCTGAGGTCCAGCTATCTCCTGTGATGAATGGAGAGCCTGAACAGATGGCCAGATGCAGTGAGGCATATTGGGAAAAGGATTGAGGCAAGCAGGGCCAGGAGCCGGACAGTAGCTGTAAAGAAAATATAGAGAAGATGAAGGAGAGGGCAGAAGAAGAAGAGTGGCACAGCAAGCGATTAACAGACAAAAGTCTGGTAGAACGACGAGAAGAGAAGGGCAAACAGGTGGTTGATACAGATAAGAGCAGGAAGAGAGATGAAGATAGAGAGAGAGAGAGAGAGAGAGAGAGAGAGAGAGAGAGAGAGAGAGAGAGAGAGAGAGAGAGAGAGAGAGAGAGCACATGAGAGAGACAGAGACAGAGCGAGGGGGCCGAGACTAAGAATAAAGAGACAGAGAGGTAGAGATAAGTCAACAGACAGAAACACAGATAAATGAGTGCAGCGAATGAATAAAAAAAAGGAATGAAAATAATTTTGAGGAGAAAGCTGAACTGAGGGACAGACCAAGAGAAAAGTCACGGGGCCATTGTTTTACCAATCCCGTTTATTGACGTGACAGCAGCGGCAACTTATTTCTAAGCCGTTGCCAGATTAGACCCCGACCCCAAACCCCAGCAGCCAGGTGGTGCCTCCAGCCCACTGACTCACCGGGCTGGGACCAGGAGGATTGATTGATCTCCATCTACTAATCCCCAACTGGCGGCCCTGGCCCCACTGCCCTGCTCTCTCTGCTAGCCGACAGCAGCCCCCCCCATCCCCCGCCTTCCCCTGCCTGCATGATTGAAGCACAACAGGAAGGGGCGTGGAGCTGGCTCCAAACATGGTCGTGTCTTCCAGGGAGGTGAGGCCGAAGGGGGGAGGCGCAGGGGGGAGCGTGAGGCGGGAGTACCAGGGATGGGAATAGGTTGTAGTTCGTTGGTTTATTAATGTTTTGTTTTTTTGGGTCTGATCCAGCATACATTAGGCTGACAGTAATTCTGTTGAGGTATTGTACATTATGTAATATATTGCAGAGAATATAGTTGTAGCATAAACGGCAAATCTGGCCCCCCAATTTAATAAATGGAGGGCCTGGTGTGTTATTTATGGCAATGAGAACAACACATGATATTATAGGATATTATATAATAGTGTGTTGCATAACTAGATGAAATATGTTATATTATTTCAGGGACAAGCTAATGTGTGTCGTTTTTGTGTTTGACTTCCATCTTCCTTGAGGCATCCTTGAAGAAAATCACTTCTGCTCATCAACGACGTGTATAATACAAATTTACTGGCAGACACGCTGGAATAAACTGTTTGATTAATAGCACATCATAATATGTGTAAAAGTTTTCGCACTACTACATCCGTTCACTTTTTCACCATCTGAAATTCACAAAAACAACAATGCAGTTGGTTGTGGGGAGATTTTTTTTGCAAAAGCTGCTGGATATAATGCACAACAGTACACACCCCCTACACCTCTAACTCGTCAGGCACTTCTCCGGCTGGCGGCTCCTTCAGACCTGCTGCACTAAGGACCCTTACAGGTGATCAGTCCTACCCACGCATTAGCCACCTCCAATGAAAATATCTCCCCTCTGTGGCAATGCGTAATGCACATTGTACAGTATAGAAATAGAATATCCTGCCTTGAAGTTAAGAAAATCAATACCTTTTCATTATATTTTTAGCTAGTGTATTATATAGTGTAGTATTTGTATTTTTACATATTTTTTAATTCTGTGTTGTTTCTTTTTACCTACCTCAGTGTGTGTGTTTTTGTAAGTTATTCGTCATTTATTGCTAAATTTGCACTGCAACACTTCAATGTCCCTTTGGGGACATAAAGAGTACTCCATTTATCTATTCATCTATCTATCCATTTATCCATCTTTCTTTATCTATCTATCTATCTATCTATCTATCTATCTATCTATCTATCTATCTATCTATCTATCTATCTATCTATCTATCTAACTATCTAACTATCTAACTATCTATCTATCTATAATGCATCTTAGCTTCTAACGTGTTACCGTGTTAGCAGTTAGCGTGTTGACGTCCTCTGTGATCCCGAAGAGTTGTAATCTTCTGCTCCACCTGTCAAGCTGTAAGCTGTCGACTTCAGCTCCCCAGTCGATAAAATATGATTCATACAGCGTATTCAGGTGCCGTCTGGCAATTTTACACAGTTGCTAGTCTTAAAATATGCCATAATGATGCAGTTCTCTGGGTAGATCCTCTCTGTGTGACACTATTGACGAAGCCTCGAGGCTTGACCAAATTCTTCACAAACTATCGGAAAATATTCGCTTAAAATGAATCAGACGTTTGAGTCTTGTTTCGGCTTACAGTAAAACAAACAGATTCAGAGTTCATTCATATAATAAAGATTTAATTTTTTTCCTGTTTTTCGTTTTTCTTGGCCTCTACAGCAGAAACACATCATTACAATTAATAAAATTTTCCCCAGTATACTTATCACGAGTTTCCCCTGTAGGAACACTGCAGTTTTGTCGATAATTATTGTATCTAATCTCACTTTACTTCACCTCACTTCACCTGATACAGCTTTGACATAGTTGTCTGACAGACAAATGCTACAAACACAGGCTTTCATACAGGCAACCTTCACAGTTAGCCAAATGGCATACTGGACATCACTGACAAATATGACAACAGTAAGCTAGGGAGATCCGTATGCGATTCGCACATTTGCATACGGTTTGTAAGCATTCTTCTGCCCAACTACAGAACTGCATACTTCATAGAATAGACAAGCTGTCTCTTCTAATAAGGCATTTATTAAAAATATTTACAGGCAGATTTATATTTAAAACTGTCATCAATCGCCAACCTACTGCTTATGTCTCATGAAGTTAGAGAGCATTAAAATAACCAACGTTCAATGTTCATAACGTTGATTTGGAGATGTTGGCCATCAGAAAAAAAAACACACATCTTGGTCTTTATCCATCTTTGTAGTGAGAGGAGGGCCTGTGGACAACGGGTGTACTGCTAAGGTTGAGTACCATTGAGACACCCCACACTCCATAACAGGGCCTTTATAGCTTGTTGAGATCATAAAGTATGGCTACTGATTTCTCATATTGGATTTTTAAGAGTGCCTCAAAAAAAAGAACTGTAGCCGAAGAAAATAACAATATTTCTCATCGTATACAGTATAGCCTACGAGAAATTGTTGTTAACAATTAAGCAATTCATAGGGATATTTGTGGATGCTACAGAACTTGAATTTCAGTTCTAGGTTCAAATAGAAAGTTTTTCTAGTTTAGTCGATTTCAATTTTTTAGGAAGACTAACCTTGCAGTGTCTAAAGAAACAGACACACAGGCGGCTGCAGTTCAAGTGTGAACAATTGCAGGAGCAAAGTGATATTAAAGGAGAGAGCGTCGAGGCCAGCGTCTGTGTGGATGAGTGTGCAGAGAGTAGCACTTGTTATTGCATCAATCCTTCAAGTTCATAACATAATCCTGTGCTCCTTATTTGCAATGGTCTTGCCTCATCTGGTGCTCCAAGGGTCTGGGGCTTTCTTTGTACGTTTTTAAAGGGGTTTGCTCAAGGTACAACTCATTCAAAGTGGACATCCTCAAATATGTAAGAACTCTTTGAAAACCTTTGTATATGGCTACCCATTAACAAACACACTGTTTTCTCTCAGTGTGTGACTTCGGGTAATAAAATGCTGCTTCTAAGATTTTATGGGGACGCACTTAATGGAGCCCTGATCACAACAGCCAATAAGATGCATAAAGGAGTCCATTGACCTTGCAGGCTAGCCCTGTCCCAAAGGGGCTGTGAAAGGGGTTTGGAACCACCAGATGTTCGGTCGATGAAACGATGACTACTGATGGATTCATTATGTATACAAGTACTAAAACTGGGCCGTTAACCATATAATTCATCACCCCCGTTTTCTAAAGCACGGCCACGCTAGTTTAGCCCTCGCTATACCTCAGCACATAATAGTACACAGTTTTATCATAGAACCCAATCTTTACCAGTGAGTCCCTGGAATACAACCAGCAACCTTTTGGAGGTCTACTACCAGCTCAAGCATATCCTCATTCTGTCAGCACCTCCGCCAAAATATACCAGACAGAAACTCTTGTGTTCCTCTCTCCCCCACTAAGGGCCCTATTTTGACGGTCTGAAACACAAGTGAGAAGCGCCAAACGCAAGTACCTTTTAGGCGGTTACCGGCTATTTTACCGGCGGATAAATGACTCTTGCGCCCGACACATATCTAAAAAGAGTTGGTCTGAAGTAGCCTAATTACCCGTAGGTGTGGTTTGGGCTTAACGTGCAATAAACCAATGAGAGTGCCATCTCCAAACTCCTTTAAGAGCCATGAGCGCATTTGAATCTGACGAGTTGATATTTGGACAGCACGTTTGCAGTCTCCGATGAGACAGATGCAGGACTACATGAATTTTTAACAAAAAATGGCTCAGTTTATGGCTGTATAATATGGCCTTATTCACACATGGAATAGCGTTTTCTTCCACAACTTCAGAACACTGTGTCCTCAAAAAAAATTCTGCAAAGAAAACTTAACACACATATGAAATGCTGTAACTAATCTATTTAATGATCTACAAACGTCGTCTCAACCAGTATTGGATGCATTATTGTTATCGACTTGTGTTCCTGATATGCATGTTTCCCCCCGTTAAAAATACATTGCCATGGACTGTATTATGCGTTACGTGTTTAGTTTGCGTGTGTTTAAACAGATGGATGCACACAAGCGCGCCCGCATTCATTAATTTTTTTACACATACACACACGCGCGCCCACATTCATTCATTCTTTTTAACAGTCACTTGCGGTAAATCAATGTTTCCTCACGATCAAATACTCATCAATGCTAAAAGTTATGGGCTTGTACACAATATATATGAAAATATGTGTTTGCTGTACGGTGTTTGCAGATGCATTGATTTAAAAGTACAACTTATTACTGCTGTTTCAGCTGTTCTTTCCCAAATAATTTACCAAGAATGTGTGGCTAGGTAGATGAGAGAAGCAAAGTGTATGCACGAGGTGCACAAGCAACATTATGCATGCGCCCTTAAAATAGCATCTGAACAACGCGCCACTGTCTTTAAACCAGGTATTTCCTGGTTTGTGGCGGAATTGTTTTCTGTAACTGCGAAATAGCACCAGGGAACTTTTGCGCTAGAACACGCCTCCTCCTTTCGCCGAACCGCCCCTCGGGGCGCAAGATCCTTTCCTAATTTACCGATGCGTGGCGGTGGAGGGAAAAGAACGCTCTGCGCCAGTTGCAAACTAGCAAGATATGCGTCAGTGTAGAAAGTCAATTGCGCTGGATGCAAGATAGGGCCCTATGTCTCCTTCCTCCTACCAAGGCCCGTGCGCCCATCCCAGCAGGGTAGTCAGAGGTCTCCTCATAGGAACAGGGGTGTACTGTGGTCAACATAGAGTGAAACGACACGATACACAGAACGAGCAGGAAGAGACAGAAGAGTGAGCTCAAGTGAGAGGGTGTGGGAGAGAGAGGAGGGGGGTTAGAAGGCGACATGCTTGTTTACCTGGCAGTAAAGCTCTGTGGTACACATTAATCACATTACTTTGGATGAAAAAGTAGGCTTTATCCTGTGGTTCCCGACACCCACGCTTTAGCAGGAAATTAAAACTAGAATTCAGAATCTAACCCGACCCCAACCTCATACATGCTCTTCCAACCAGTTCCTGTACTTTATTTTCTGCAGAATCAAGTGTTGTTGACTCTGAAGACGCCTGGGGGAATTCTTAAGTGGTGTGTGTGTGTGTGTGTGTGTGTGTGTGTGTGTGTGTGTGTGTGTGTGTGTGTGTGTGTGTGTGTGTGTGTGTGTGTGTGTGTGTGTGTGTTTGTATGTGTTGGGGCGATGTCTGTTTGGGAGCATGCGAGTTGATGTGCGTTTGTGTTTGTGTGTCTCTTTGTGTTTGTGTGTGTGTGTCTGTGTGCGTGTGTGTGTCTGTGTGCGTGTATGTATTCATGTGTGCACAAGTTTTGTGGCTGTGTCTAAGTGGTTGTGTGTTTTCTAATGTGATAGAATTGGAGTGGACAGTGCTGTTTTGTTGGCTGATTGCCGTTGCGACACCATTTACATTCATTGTCAGCCCAATCGCCGTCAGCGCGAGATGCTAACAGACAGAGATGCTACGAGTGTTCCCGAGCAGATATATAAGTTCAGCCACATGCGCTGAATGAATAACCGAGCCTTGTTGCGCTACATCTCTGAGGCTTCCCCTTATTTCACTCTCATTTCTGTGAAAGCAATCTGTTGAAGCGGGGGATTAGAGAAGAGCTTGTTGTACAGAATGTCTATTAGAGTAATGAATTTGATTCCTGATTTGTAGAGTCTCACTATTTTGGAGGATTCATGTTCTCTCAGGTTGGTAAATGAAAACATTCTGCTCCTGGTTTTGGAGTTTGAGCATCGGGAATGAACCCATTTCTATTCTCCGTAAACATATCATTTCTATTCGAAAGCTGCACGCCAGAGATACGCACAGCACCCCCTCACACACACATACAGATGCAACAATGTTCAGATCGAGTTTTGATTGACTCAAAGCTAAGTTCAGTGTCTGCATAGATTTGTATTCATTCATTCAGCCATTGTCAAAATAAATATGTAAATAGTCGCTGGATAAAGAGTAGAGGTCATTATTTCATATCCCATTATTATTATTATTTCATGAAAGAGTGTGAGGGAGGGAGAGAGAGAGAGAGAGAGAGAGAGAGAGAGAGAGAGAGAGAGAGAGAGAGAGAGAGAGAGAGAGAGAGAGAGAGAGAGAGAGAGAGAGAGAGAGAGAGAGAGAGAGAGAGATGTGTGTTTTGTGTGTGAGTCTGTGTTGCGTTTAAAGAAGGGGTGAGTTTTACAATCGGTTACAATTCAAACCCAACAGAGCCATATGACATGACTGCAGAAGCTACGGGAAAGTTTACTTGGATAGTTTAATAACACGCTGTCACACTCAAGGTAACTGGTTTGACCTTGGTACCCGTAGCAATCAACCTATAGATAGAACTCTTATATGTTATACGGCAAATCCTCGCCAAGACAAGACAGAAAAAGCTTGACCTGTTCTGTCAGCAGGGTGTGAAAACTCCTTCTGTTTCTATTATAGGGAGTAAACACATCACCTGCTGTACAAGATGTGAAGCAAGTTGACACAATGTATTATGGATCAAATAAGTGTTTGAGTTGTTTCTCTGTAAATCAGATTTATATGTCTGGTCTGTGTGCGCGTGTGTGTGTGTGTGTGTGTGTGTGTGTGTGTGTGTGTGTGTGTGTGTGTGTGTGTGTGTGTGTGTTTGTGTGTGGGCGCATGTGTTTTTTTTTCTTTGCATTTGAATAGTTTCTGTGTAAATGTGGATTTATACTGTCTTTGTTTTAGTTTTATTGTGTATGTGTGTGTGCATGCAGGCATCAGCATATGCGTGTGTGTGTGTGTGTGTGTGTGTGTGTATTTGTGTGTATTCGTTACTTTCCGCCTCCTCTTTTCCTCTCTTTCGTTTAATCCCCCCCCCCCCCCCCCCCCCCACCCCCCCCCAGCCTAGTCCTCTGCTCATTCTTCATATTTTTCTGATTTCAGAAGTGCTCGGCCTTGGATCGATGTTAATCCTGCGCTGCATTGTTGTTTCAATGTTGCATCTGCAGTTCTGTTTTAGGTCATTCTGTAGTTTTCCTCTAATGTCTTTTATGAGAAGATTGCTTCAGAGGAGATTGAATTACAAAGAGTTGCCAGGGAAATGAACTTCCCGTCAGTGTTTGGCTATTAATGTGCAACGGAATACTGAGATGGATAAGGCCAGGGTGTCCTGGATGACTGCGTTAAACATACTCACACACACACACACACACACACACACACACACACACACACACACACACACACACACACACACACACACACACACACACGCACACACACACACACACACCAAACGCACACACACACACACAGATATACTCAGAACCCCACTTGCATACAATATAAATATTCTGATTTACACAGAAAATAGTCTAAAAACACACACTCAGTCTACACCTAATTTCCAGTGTTGCTTAAATTAGTATATCATTTGGTAAAATAGTAGTAAAATCCTATGTTTTTGCGAGACCTTTACCAGTATTTGAACGTTCCGGTTTGTGAATGTTCCACTTTTAGAAATGTCTTTGACGTCACGACGAAGGCACAATGGTGGCGAGTCGTGTGTGGATGTGTGGAGTTGACGTTGATGGTCGTAGGTCGTAACCGTGGGGATAACACACATAATACACCTTTCCTTTGTGGAACTCTTAGGCTAAACACGTTTTACTAAATCTCATACTGTACACAATTACTGTATTGTGCCTAACACACAGGCACAATACAGTAATTGCAAACACATAGAAATGAACTATTTTTGCACAGACCACTGTAATAGAATAACCCTGCCTGCTGTTTGGCTTGGAGATAAGGTATATATCTTATGGTGTGTGTGTGTGTGTGTGTGTGTGTGTGTGTGTGTGTGTGTGTGTGTGTGTGTGTGTGTGTGTGTGTGTGTGTGTGTGTGTGTGTGTGTGTGTGTGTGTGTGTGTGTGTGTGGAGGGAGGGGGAGGGGGGGGAGTACACCTATTCAATTCTACGCACAGCAGTAGACCAGTACTTTGAAATGATATCGACTTTGCCAGGGGCTCAATTGGACATGCTCCGCTCTGAGTGGTTTTGAGGAGTATTTAGGAGCATAATACGGATTAAGGTTTAAAGTTGTTTCCGTACAACGGTCATCCCACATTAATTTATACATTTTTAGAGGACCTCAGCAAAAGTAAATCAGAACAATGGAAGAGAAAAGATAAGGTCTGATGAATTCTTAACTATGTCAACAACTCCAACTGAACTAAATAGAGACACATCCTTAGGTTGGAGTACACCAGATTATTTTCAAATACAAAATTGAAACACAAAAGCAGTGCACGTACATCAATGAAGACATAGATGAACCATTTAAATTTTGGCCTTAAGCTCTCAAAGACCAAGGTCCTAAGATGTCAGCTGTGCTTCGCGTGACCAACACAACAACAAACAACAAACAGCAAGGATTGCCTCGTTCGCGGTTCGGGGGATCCCTGCTGAAAGGTTCTGGGTTTCGACTGCAAATGTCCGCAGCCTAACCCTCGTACAGGCCTCTTAGGAGGTAAGAGGCCTCCTCACCCTTCACACACTCCTTAAAGTCCTGGTTCAGAACGGTGAATCCAAGAGCACAGCGAGCAGGAATGCAGGCGGGCTGTGATTCTTCGCTCGCCTCAAACATTTTGCCTATCTTTTCCATGTTTCTCGCGAAAGACTAAATGTGAGTCCCTGTACCCCCCCCCCCCCTCCAGCCGCCCCGGCCCTGCGGCTGTCCGTCAACGAGACCCTGGTGGTGGACCCCGGGCGCGACGTCACCATGAACTGCGAGGTGATATCGGGCTTCCCCCGGCCCACCGTCACCTGGTCCCGCTACCCGGGCGCCCTGCCGCTCAGCGCCCAGGTGCGGGGCAGCGCCCTGGTGCTGCGCGCCGTCACCCCCGCCGACGCCGGCTTCTACAACTGCACGGCGGTCAACAACGTGGGGAACCCCGCCCGCCGCAACGTCAACCTGGTGGTCCGCTGTAAGCCGGGGGGGGGGGGGGGGGGGCGGTCGACGGCGGGGAGGAGAAGAGCTGTGTGTGTGTGTTGGAGTGGGGTGTCTCGATGTGTGTGTATGTTTTTATGTGTGTGCCCTATGTGTGTGTGCCCTATGTGTGTGTGTGCGTGCGTGCGTGCGTGCGTGCGTGCGTGCGTGCGTGCGTGCGTGCGTGGGTGCGTGCGTGTGTGTGTGTGGTATGAGTTTGTTGTCTCTGAATGCATGTTTCAAACCCTCTTATAACCTGCTTACACTACATACTGACTGAGTGGTCCATTCCCACACGTTTGTTCATGTGTGGGCTTTCAGTGTTTGCGTCAACGTTTTTCACGGTATATTAATTAACATCCACGCTCATTTGCACACGTATTCTATAAGCATGTCTACCTGCTATGACATGGTGTCTTTGGGTTTTGAGTAGCAAAAAAAGAATGTTCTCTTCAACATAATTTTGCGTGCTGCTGAAACAAAAGCGTTTCCACTTCTCGGCCCCGGCGGCTATTTTTAGCCCTTTTAATCATCTTTATTCACTCCAATTAGTTATACTGGAGTGGAAGCAATTAGCAAACAGCCTCTTGTGTTAGTTAACAGTGCAGCGAGCGTATGGTGGATGGCTTTCTGCTGTAAGCTTAATGGGCCTGAACACACTGTCACACTGACACAGGTGGGGAGTCGGTGAGGGAAACACACACACCCACACCCAAAGATATGTAGGCTCATGTGCACGCACACATAGACACGCATGTGCACAGGCAAAGGTAAACACAAACGCAAAGACCCTCACAGACACACAATAATCACGGATATTCACACTCATAAATGCATCAAAGCACAAGCACACACTCAAACACACACACCTACACACACATAAACAAGCATGCACGCTCACACATGCTCTGTTGCAGGCTCCGTGCAAGTGTTCAAATTTTGTTGGCACATATACACTGGTGAACCCGAGCACATGAACTTGTCTGGCCGCTGCGCAAACACACACACACACACACACACACACACACACACACACACACACACACACACACACACACACACACACACACACACACACACACACACACACACACACTCACACACACACACTCCCTCCCACAGATACTCCCTGCAGGAACCCACACAGATTACTCTCTGTCTTGCTCCGTTTTAGTTCTTCTCTTCTCACACATATAGAACATGAAAACACATTATGCACATGAAGAGCCCTGGCTGCACCTGAGCAACCAGTTAACAAGCTCCAAAGGAGTTTAAATCAAGCTTTCCTCTCCTCCTCGCACCTGTCTCGTGGGGATGGAGTGGGTTTGTTTGGTATTCAGAACAGAGGTCTACGGGGAGCCGGGGTGTAAATTGAATGTGACAGCCTAAGTGTTACATTGTGTCCTTGATTTTGTCCTTGATTTTTCCCCACAATCATCCTATTGTTGTTCTCCATCCATCCATCTCATTCTTTTCCTGCTTTGCTGTATTCTAATGTTTGTTTATTCCTCGCTTCTTTATGTTTTTTCAAAGAAATATGTCAGGTCTATGCGTTCCCCTGTTAGATTGTGTTTTGCACAATTTCTCCCGATACGGAACTGTGTTTTTCAACCAAGGTTTCTCTTCCCCTGGTGTCCAAGGACTAATCCTTTGACTTCGGTCAACACCCGACCATCTATCTCTGTCAATTAACTAAACATAGATCCCTTCTTTCTTTTCCCCTCTATAAATTCACACCCACCACCACCTCTACTTCCTCCACCATCACCCCTCCCCCCAACTCCATCATCATCACCACCCTCACTGCCACCTCTTCCACCACCACCACCACCATCTCCTCAATACCCCCCATCTCCTCCACCTCCCCATTAACACAACCACCACCGTCGCCAACACCACCACTACCACATCAATCATCTGCATTCCATGACCTCCACCCTCACCTCCATCACCACCCCCACTACCATCACTACCCCCACGATCATCCTAACTTTCTCCATTCCATCACCTTCATGTCTACCTCCACCCTCACCTCCATCAACACCCTCACCACCTCCACCACTTCCCCCACTATCACCTCAACCTTCACAACCTTCATCTCCATCACTGCCTCCACTATCACCTCAACCTTCACCACCTTCATCTCCATCACTACCTCCACTATCACCTCAACCTTCTCCACCTTCATCACCATCACCACCCCCACTATCACCTTAACCTTCACAACCTTCATCACCATCACTTCCCCCCCTATCACCTTAACCTTCTCCACCTCCACCACCATCACCACCCCCACTATCACCTTAACCTCCTCCACCTCCACCACCATCACTGCCCCCACTATCACCTTAACCTTCTCCACCTCCACCACCATCACTGCCCCCACTATCACCTTAACCTCCTCCACCTCCACCACCATCACTGCCCCCACTATCACCTTAACCTTCTCCACCTCCACCACCATCACTGCCCCCACTATCACCTTAACCTCCTCCACCTCCACCACCATCACCACCCCCACTATCACCTTAACCTTCTCCACCTCCACCACCATCACTACCCCCACTGTCACCTTAACCTCCTCCACCTCCACCACCATCACTACCCCCACTATCACCTTAACCTCCTCCACCTCCACCACCATCACTGCCCCCACTGTCACCTTAACCTTCTCCACCTCCACCACCATCACTACCCCCACTATCACCTTAACCTTCTCCACCTCCACCACCATCACTACCCCCACTATCACCTTGACCTCCTTCATTCCATCCCCTTCACGCCACCACCTTCACCCTCACCTCCCTCCCCTCTCTCCTCCCACCACCAGCGATGAGCAACCTGACCTTCCAGATCACGCCCGACTCCAACAAGGACAGCGAGAGCATCCAGATGGGTCGCGACCTCAAGCTGTCCTGCCACGTGGACGCCACCCCTCAGGACAAGGTCAACTACACCTGGTACAAGAACGGCGCCCCCGTCTTCAACACGGAGACCCTGATCCTGCTGCGCAGCGACCCGGACATGGCGCCCGGCACCAGCAGCCTGGAGATCGTGGACATGAAGTTCCGCGACCTGGCCACCTACAGCTGCGTGGCCAGCTTCCCAGGGAGCAGTGTGCAGGAGCTCCGCGTGGACGTCAACGTCACCCAGAGCAGCGGTGAGGGCTCCGTGGAGCGACCGTCCGCTCTCACAAGGCCCTGTGGCACAGCGGTGACACTGGAGTCGGTTGGTGGAGAGCAACCTGGTGGACTCAATAATTAAAATAGAGAACCAAGAAGAAGAAGGTCAGAAATATGTGCCGGTTTAAAGTTAAGCTAAAACGGTGAACTCGATTACAAATAGAACTATCTCCAAATGTAAATGCTGGTCAATGAATGATGCAAGGGTTGTTTGTTTAGCACCAAAGCACTCAGACATCTAACACACACACACATATACACACACACACATGTCAATATGGTTCTATCTGTGTTTAAACCTGATGGGGGTCATTAAGCAGCCGTTTATTTAAGTTTCTCTAGATATGTGTCAACGCCCCGTGAAGTAACCCCAGCAGCTGTTCCACTTTACTCTCTTATACCTTCTGGCTTCCCCATCTCTCTCTCTCTCTCTCTCTCTCTCTCTCTCTCTCTCTCTCTCTCTCTCTCTCTCTCTCTCTCTCTCTCTCTCTCTCTACGTCTCTTTGTGTTGTCAACCCACTTTCATTTTATACTGATTACAATTTCACTTCCACCCTCTATGTGGACTCTGTGTGTCCTTGTTTTAGATGATATACTGGGCTGCTCAGCGTGTGTTTATCGTGTGTTGTACTGAATGGCCAACTGGCAGTTCTTAATATGTTAATCAGGTTACAGTATACATTATTGAGCAAAGCAGTGATCTTACCACTGGTGAAGGGCACTGTGTCATGAATTAATGAACATGAACATGTAGGGAGAAATGCTTCAGTCAACCTACTTATTTTCAAACTTCACTCCTCGATTGTGCTACAATTTGTGAGAATGACTTGGGGCCGCAAATGGCAAAAGATATTTAGCATCAAGTCAATTGTATTTGTTTAGCCCTTAATCACAGTTACAAAGGAATACAAAGGGTTCAGAGGCCGCATTACCATAAGCCATTCAAAGGAATGACACATTATGGTTGTGATTGTTTATGGTGATTCCTTGACTTTTCCTTTATCTCCTGTCACTATCCATCTCTATATCTGACACTTAACTCTTTCCCTCTCTCTCACTCGCTCCCCCTCCTGCACCCTCTCTCTGCCCCTCCTCTCCCCCTCCCCCCCCCCCCCCAGTCATCCCCCCGGTGCTGGCGGTTCCCCCTGGGGGCCAGGTGGTCAGCGCCAGGGAGGGGGGCAGCGCGGAGCTGGTGTGCCTGGTGGCGGACGGCAAGCCCCGGCCCCCCATCCTCTGGTCCCGGGTGGACAAGGACCAGCTGATGCCGTCGGGGCAGGCGGTGGTGGAGACGCGGGACGGCCGGCTGCGGCTCGCCAACATCAGCCGCGACATGATGGGGCCGTACCGCTGCCAGACGGCGCCCTACAACGGCCTGAACATCAAGCGCCGCGAGGCGCAGGTGCAGCTCAACGTGCAGTGTGAGTACGGAGGCGGTTGCACGGGGGTTGGTCCGCCGAGTGGGGCGCCATAAAGCGAGATGAGTACAGATTTTATTCATCCCAGACGGGTATCACTGCAATCTGCAGTCGACTACGGTGATAGAGTTGTACAAAGAGGGGCCAAGACCAGTAGTGCAGTGGTCAGGGTGGGAGTCAATCCCTAAAGGCCCTCGCTTCAAATCTAGTTGGATCGTTTTTTTTTTGTCACTCATGTTTCTACCGAAAAACTCTTAAGTTGCTTTAGATAAAAGTCGATATCCTCAATATAACGTTGGTATTATCTCGTCTGCACTCTTATTCTTACTGCTTTACTCATACTGCTTTACCCAACCATTCATTTTAGGAATATATATTAGAACTATAGATTGTACTCTCCCTACTACATCAGTCTTTTTGCAGTTTTTACCTTTGCTTGGGCTTATACTCCGGTCAGAGTCGCTACACACAATACTACACCAGTAGAAAGAGAATAAAGCATTGACTTGAATTCCAAGCCCCCTACCTTTTGCCAAAGCCTTGGAATCGTTCCAATGTAATATAACTGGCATAACTACAAACACATACACAGTGAAACTCCACTTTATTAAAAAGTGGATACGTGTACAGTTTTGTATTCGTGGAGCGCATTGGCCCACAGACATAGCAATGCTTCATGTGGTTGAGTACACTGTTGCAGCTTAATTTCCCTGATTGAGTGAAATCAATGATTTTGTGTTGAAGAGAAGAAGAAAAACTCACCCATTTTACTTACTGCGCAAGCGTTTTTTTCTAATTTCTAAAATGTTGCGTTTGTTTATTTCATTAGGGTTCCTTTCCTGATATTTCCCGAGGCTGAAGCTTAAGGATGGATGTGTTTTCATGATGTTAGCTCCATAATTTAGCAGATTTTATCTACCGGCCGGATTCCCCCAATAGTATGCATTCCCGCTGGGTTGATTCCCCTGCAATCAGCCTCCAAAAACCAGTCTTTCTCCCGTCAGCAGGACAGCAAATAAGGACTTCTTTTAGTCAATTTCTGTCTAGGTGCAAATGTTGCTTGTGCTGTCCAAGAAAGCACAGGCAGCCTGTGCAGCAAGCAACATAATGCTAACACAGTATAGCAAATAAAGAACACCAAGCTTCACCACTAAAGCTGCAAAACCAATCCTGATATTACCTTTCCTCAGCTCAACGTTAGCAACTTCAGCTTATCCAACCGTACCTTTTCTACCTTACCATATTTGCTTGACCTTTCCTACTCTACCCTGTTGGTTGCATTTCACCGGTTCTTACCTCATTACCTTACCTTATCCCTATTCTAATTTACCTCACCTCACTGATCATACCTAAGCCAGATTGCCGTTCTAGTTAACTGACTTACCACACTATACTTCATCTTAATTTACCGATTCCTCTTTACCTCACCTAAGTTACCTTATCTTATCGTATTTACCTTACCAGTTACTTTACATATCTATTTCTTACCTTACCTTGGTAACCTTTCCTTAAAGTAAGTTACCTCACCTTGGTTTTGTTACGTTAGCATGATACCAGGTTACCATGCATCCTTAAATCTTTCATCCTTTCTTTACCCTGCCACGTAACCTTACCCTACACCTCCCTGCCTTACCTTACCTTCTTACTCATTCCATTTGTCTCCCTCCACTCGTAGTCCTATCCAAGTTCTACTGTTTTCCTTTTCCAAAGTCACTCCCAAGTCATCAGTATGTATGTGGTCTCTGTTTCCAGCGTAACGGGATGTGCCCGTACACTAATCAGATACAGGGTTTGCCCTTTGACCCCCCCTTCCACATCGATCTGGCTAAAACAGCAGATAAAGAGAAAGCCTTTCAGGGGGGTTACCGGGGGTTAAAACGGTCTTTGTTCCAGAAAAACGATAGGCTGAGAAAGATCACCTGTGATCTGTGTCACATTTTCGTCTTTTACTCACTTGGCATGGGATGGTGGAAATCTACTGTTTAGACATTGTCTAAATGCACTTTGACTACATTTCCTAAACCTAACTTTTATTCCTTGATCAAACCTGTCTGAAATATAAACGTTTTTTATTGTCTAGATCCACTTTACACTATAACAATGCACAGATTTTTAATTGCAGTGATATTTTTCCACATGCATGAACCTTTAAATACTCAAAACATTCAAAACAAAAACTGTTAAAGTGATCTTGTTTTTTCGATAAAGCAGAAACTCCCTGCAAACAATTTATTTAGGTTGTTGAATAGTTCAGGCTAGTATTCACAAACATTACTGTCTCACCTCCTCTCTCCTTCCGCTTTGTCATTCTTACCTTTTATTTGATCTAACCCTACCCTCTCTTCCTCCTTTAAATGTTGATCTTTCTATAACATATCTCTTTAAAGCAATAGGCGTGACAGAGATTGGAAGTTAATTACAAGGGAACTCAGGTCTCTATGCAATATGGCTCCGGTTATCATCAGTGCTGGTGGAGGCACCGCCATGGCTAATATGAGCATGATTAGCTGGGGGTGAGGTGTAGCTTGTGATTTATGTCATTTGCCTGCAGTGCATCATTGCTGACCCAAAGGTAATACCAGCAAGCGAGTCATCCACAGGGGGACATGATAGCGACTGACAGGTTAATTACAGCTGGTTAACAGGGCTCAGCCACGTCTGTGCCTTGTGGAAAGCCCTGATTTACAACAATGATAATATTTCCTGAATCTCTGGTTGCTCATAATACAGTCGCCTGTCTCTCTTGATCTGGGAAAATAGTTTTTTCCTGTAATGAGTACACAGGAGAAAAATACAAATAATGAAGGAACATTAATCAAGCAAAAAGTGATACTTCCGCTTGAATTTTCACCGAATTTCTGTTGATGAAGTGTCTATTTCTTAAATTACCTCTCCATTACTATTATTCATGTATTAACATACAAGAAACATCTTCAATTAATTTGCCAAAAACGTCTTAATCTGTAATCATTGTGCACTCATGCTTGGAGTAACAGGAAAACAGAAATGTCAACGATACCGTGCTATTTGTCAGTTTCAAAGCGCATGTCCCGTTAAGTTCAACCGGTTTATTCCGGCCCGTGGCATATTTAAAACTGAAATAAAAAGTTTTTTACATTCCTGATAAAACCAACATTTGCATAAAATAAAAAACAGTGTTACAGTTGCTGTACTTGAAGCTATATCTGACGTGTTCCCCTCCCCCAGACCCTCCCATGCTGGACCCCGTGTTCCAGGACGTCCGCTCCAGGAACTACCAGTTTGTGACGCTGCGCTGCGGGGTGCTGCGCTCCAGCCCCCCGAGGCTCACCAACGTACGATGGTACCGCAACGGGGAGCTGGTCCGCATGCCGCCGCTGGACCCCAAGGACGTGCCAGAGTACAAGTTCAAGCTGGAGCCCAGCAACAACGGCTCGTACGAGTGCCGCGTCAGCAACGCCGCCGGCACCTCGGCCTGCACCTTCGACGTCTCTGGTGAGTGGCGGGGCAACGGCAAGAGGGGCCGTCCCCTCAGTGACCCAACGCTCAATTATATTGAATTGATTTAATTATATATTGATATTACGTTAATTATTGATATGTTGTGGCTGTGTTGGGTTCTACTCGCGTCATATCCCGCCTTAATCGTACGTCGTCCTCACGTCATATCCCGCCTCAACCGTATCCAATCAGCGTTGACTAGTTGGGAGCGAAAGAAAGCTCCTACCCCGATGCAGGTATTACCACCTGAGCCACTCACTGAGCCCCTAAATGGTGGAGTGGGCGGACCCTCTCTCCCGAGCCACACCCATAGCGGCTCACCGGAGGGAAGAGGCACTC
>NC_044061.1:19780653-19788153 GCF_902167405.1 Gadus morhua | reverse complement strand
TAAAACGCTCTGACAAATAAAGTAAAGAATTCGGTATCCGTGGCTGTGGCAGGCCTGTAATAAGGCCGTCCAATCATTTCATTCTGTCCGAATGAAATGATTAGGCGACTTGTGTCCTTCATTGGGCATGACTGGAGTCTTCCACAAGGCTAGCTAGGCCAAGGGCTAAAGCTAGCAGGCTAGTCGTATCTATTTTGTGTCTTTGGAGGGAGGCCTGAAGGTGGGACTCTTTTTTAACTTACTCTGGGGGGTTTCTTTAAATTTCCTATAGGCAACTCTAGCTTTAACCAAAGTGATGATTAATCTGATTCAAAAACTGCTGAATATCCAAAACCAGTAGCACCTTTTTTTTAATGCCCTATTTCTGCAATCACCATCAGAACACATTTTGCATGAAAGCATCTGCCAAATACTATATTAATATATGCCCTAATCGCAACAAAAATACCATGATAATTACAAAATCAACTTTGCTTGTAACCTTTACGTTTCCAATGGTGAATGAATCATATCATCTTATAACCCCTCACTGTACCCTGTTCTACCATGGTCCCCTAGTGCCTTTGTGTTTTCTTTATGCAACATGCCCTTCTCTCCTTCCTCATCTCATCCGTCTCTCTCTCCCTCTCCCTCTCCCTCTCCCTCTCTCTCTCCCTCTCTCTCTCTCTCTCTCTCTCTCTCTCTCTCTCTCTCTCTCTCCCTCTCTCCTCTCCCTCTCTCTCTCTCTCTCTCTCTCTCTCTCTCTCTCTCCCCCTCCCTCTCCTCTCTCTCTCTCTCCTCTTCGCTCTCTCTCTCTCTCTCTCTCTCTCTCTCTCTCTCTCTCTCTCTCTCTCTCTCTCTCTCTCTCTCTCTCTCTCTCTCTCTCTCTCTCTCTCTCTCTCTCTCTCTCTCTCTCTCAGCACCCTGTTGCCATCAGAGGACTCAGGCAGCACAACAATCTTCCCTATGCTTTATGGGAGGCTGACAGACACAGCAGTGCAGCACTAAAGTGACAACTGATTTTTATCGGTTCAGAGATACACGTAGAGACTCTACTGTATTACTGTTAAATACGTAGAGCCTCATATTAAGATCCATTTGGATTGATCTGAGCCATGTTAAAATGGCTTTGAAGTTAAGTTAACTATATATGTTAAATGTTATGTTATTACAGGGATTTCTTTTTTACATACTTAATCACTGTCGTGTATATAAACACATAGAGGCAGTGGACTTGGGCCAGATCTCATTCACTACATTTGAGAATGTGTGTGAATAGAATATCTGGCTTTCTCTTTGTAGTTGGTTGCCTTTGATATCATCTATCGCAACAATTCAATTGGAGGCTTTTACTCATTCCCTTTCTCTTCCTATCTGTGTCTGTGTCAGTATCAACCACCCCTAATAATCAATTCTTAGTCATAGTATTAGTAGTAGTACTTCAAGTCATCTTTATTCTCATCCCTTCACATCACTGTAGTTTTCTAAGTATCTCTCAATTCCTTCCTGTGTACTCACCATCTTGCTCTCTCTCTTTTTGTCCATAAGAGTCTAGCTGAAACACAAGACATTAAAAAAAACAAAAACGTATACTAACTAACACAAATCCACTCCATGTGAAAGCATTGAAAATGTGTGAGTGTGTGTCCAGCCATGCATGTGTTTGTGTTTCCATGCTTGTACATCCATGTGCAGATACATGTCTTTCAGTAGTATATGGAACACCTAAACCTCTCCCGATGCACAGGGTGCTGTATTGCTGTATTGTAGCACCTCCCGCCTGCACCAAATCATGCATACTACATGAGCGCTCCTCCTTCAGCCTTACTCTGCATAATTACTATGCATACCCTGCGTAAGCAGAGTGTAAATGTTTATATGGCTGAATGTAGGCTTAAGTGGGTGTTAAAAGGATCATTGCACTCTCCACGGCAGCTAAAATTTACACAATTAAACGCACCAACATGGAAGGCATGTGTATAGTAATCGGATTTGGTTAAAATCATATCGTCCCATAAATTGATTATAGATTTCATTACTTGTGCTGGAGATAGAGCCATTTACATCTAATTAAAAGTCTACAAATATTTTCGGACACTATTTCATACAGCCAATAGTTTATTCCCAGTTTGCTTTGCAAGATTTTATTCTTTATTTCGCAGATTTTGTAGATTCTGAAAATGTATCGAGTATGAAGGAGTCGTTTATTAGGTTTGTTTCTGTAAATCAATTTGGATGCTTGGTATTTGTTTTAATATTTCAGTATTTGTGTGTGTATGTGGGTGTGTGTGTTGCGTGGGTTTATTTTTGTTCGCATTTATGCATTTATTTGTCTATTAGTTAACAAGTTTTGTGAATTTGAAAGGTATGCATCTGTTCGCTGTGAAAACAGAAATAGATTGCTTTTCTCTTTGCACAATGCAGGCTCTTTCTCCTCCTCTCTCTCCTTCTCCCCCACTCTCTGTCCATCTCCATCTCTCTCCATCTCTCTGCCCCCCCCCCCTATCTCCCTCTATCAATGTCTCCTCCTCCATCTCTCATCCTCTCTATCTTCCAACACACACACACACACACACACACACACACACACACACACACACACACACACACACACACACACACACACACACACACACACACACACACACACACACACACAAACACACACAGAGACAGAGAGTTAAGTGCATTACCTGATAATGGCATGCTGTGGGTGTATTACACAGCGTGGGGAAGCGGCTGACCTAATGCATTACATTCAGCCCGCTGCCAGCTCCTTTGTACCGAGTCTGGATCCCAACCAGTGGATGCACAGCTAATGGAGCCGTCCTTCGTGGGTGGAATAACTACTACCACCAACGCCACCGCAATAGGTTTATTGGAAGTGGTTCCAGCAGTGGAAAAAGCGAGAGAGAGAGAGAGAGAGCTACCTTAGTAACACGTTGGTGAGATCAGACTGGATAATACAGCGTTGTCGTAGCCTCCGTGTTTTATCTCGGATAACTCACGATTTTTGGTGGCCAAACAACTGAATATCATGTTTGATAAGCTTGCTTCTCTTTTGTAGGGTAACACTCTACACCTGTGACCGTTGTAGGTTCGTAATAACTCTATCCCTATGTAAATGCATACTTCCTATAGGACAGTAGGCAACCAATTCACGTCCTCTATTACCAATTACCGATTCATGTTGCAATTTTATTTATCCAAGGTTTATGTTGGTTCCAGTCCAAGTTCAACTGCTATCTAGAAATAAAGAGTCCCTTGTAATAGAAAATTCCATAGTCCTTAAACGGTACTGTAAATGAAAGCCTTCCACGGTATTACTATGTTTAACCATATCCCTTTTAACTAGGTTATAAGGGATCGTTATCTTGTTTTCCATCCACAAACACAAACTTTATTCAGGTATGTTCTGCGAAATTACTAATTAAGACGTTACGAATGAGCATTCCTCTCAACATTTCCACACAATAGGCAACTTACAAAGTAGGGCTACACTGCCTTAAACAAAAGCCCAATTTAAACGCAATTAACCCGGAGACGTCTCACCTATCAAAATTTTTCCAATGGATAACAATCACTGTTAAGAAATTAATCCTGCTACCTCTACAATTTTAAAAAGCAGGTGCCAAGCAAGGTTATGTGCAACGCACATAGATTGTATATAGTAAAGATTAAACTGACGATTCAACTTGCGATATGTGTATATTGTGGGACACTATCGCAGACCTTCTTTCATACCAAAAAAATAGCCTGCAAACGAGTACAAGTCTAGGTCTACTCATTGAGATTTCGACGGTGTATTTGATTCAAGTATTCTGCTATTTCTGGCATCACTGATTCTGATTTGTGGACTCTGGATTGATTATATTCAGGCATTCGGACGGCCGTCTCTTTGGGGAAAAGCCAACAACAGTCCTTCCATCCATCCTCCGCAAATTAAATGAGAAAATATAGTATATATGAGTATGATGACATAGATCAACATTGAAGAGGCGGTGGTGCCTGACTGGCGTGAGCGTGTGAAAGTCAATGCAAGCTAAGTATTGCGTGGAAAAGGAGATAACCAGTTACAAGGGATATAGAAAGAGCCTGGAAACCGACAAGCTTATCCTTTACAGTAGCCTACAGCTTACATAATGAGGCAATTGTAAAAACATCTGCAAGAACGTACAAATTATTAAAGAAGATGTGCCTTGAGATTATAAAAAGAAATCTTAATCCCTCTGGTAAATCCATGAATCCATTATAATTGGGATCTCATCTGTGGTTTCTCTGTATTTTCCTACTTGTTTACCAGTGGTATGTAGCCAATATTATATTATAATTGACCATTCAGCAGGTAAATACTTAGTAATCAAGCTACTTTAAAATAAAGGTTACCAATCATATACTTAGTGATATACTATGCTTGCAGTGATTCAATGAGATCATATAATAGCATCTTATTAGTAAGATAAGGACAAATAACAATTTAACATAATTTAGGTTCTTCTCCCGATCATCACTGATGAAGATGATTGACCAAGGCACCTTGATTTGTGTAATGCTATCCTGGTCCATAAAATGCTGTTACTGTGGCTGTATCACTCAGATAACTACCCGGGGTTGAAACACCAACCAAAAAACATGGGGACATTGAAGCGAGACCCCTTCAACAAAGTCCAATATAAAATATCACAAAACCAAGGAAATGAAGAAAGATGTACAACTGATCCAAATCCCTCCTTCTGATCTTTGTCAGTGTTCGACATGTGCATTAGTGTTTCAGTTGCCATCTCTTGTTTCTCAGTGTTTTGTAAAAAACAACGGTTTTCAGCCGATATGCTGACTATAAAAGAAGAAATATGTACAAGGGTTTTGACATAGCCAGACACAGTACTCATGGTTGGTTTTCAGTTTATTTTATGTTTTAAAGGCACACATTTTCAGCCTATTTAGTGACTGTCATAGTGACTTTGCATGTAATACATATGTGTATGTCTGTGTGTGTGTGTGTGTGTGTGTGTGTGTGTGTGTGTGTGTGTGTGTGTGTGTGTGTGTGTGTGTGTGTGTGTGTGTGTGTGTGTGTGTGTTGTACGCATGTCCATGTGTCTCCAGAACAAGCAGAACCTGCTCTCCAAGCAGATCGACCTGAAGGGCGTCGAGCCCGTGAAGGGGGTCCTGCAGTCCTACGCCATCGCCGACCTGCGGATCCCCCTCTCCTACGAGGTCCGCCTGGCCCCCATCACCACCTACAGCATCGGAGACTACGTCAGCCGCACCATACAGTACTCTGAACGTAAGCCTCTCTCTCACACCATGGAGATTATATAGATGGGGACGAGGAGCCACTTGCAGACAGGTGCAAAGGTGGGTGGACCTGCGGATAGATGGATAGGCAGACAGGATGACAGACAGCTGGACAGACTTGCAGGTAGAGCGAGTGACATACAGTCTGTCAGTCAGTCCACAGAGGTCTGGACGTACAGATAGAGAGATAGGCAGGCTGACAGTAAGACGGAAAGCCAGACGGACTTGCAGGTAGACCGACTGACGGACATACAGTGAGAGTTATCAACGGACAAAGCGCCAGGTGGACATAAAGACAGACTGGTGGGTCCATGTACAGGCAGGTATACAGACTTACTTTGAGGCGGTCAGACATCTCATAACGTTAATATTGTAACAGATTACATAAACTCTTATTAATGATGACTCAAACTCTAACTAATCAATACTTATCTCACCTTTGTTACAGCCTACACATACCCAAGATCATCAGGTATGCGTTTGTTTCTGTTTATCATTGATATCTAAGTGTATTTGTCCCCACTGGTTCTATGTGTTTTTGTCTAACGTCCTCATAACGATACAACTCAGAGCAGGGGCACACTTGAGAAACCCATTATGTCTTCCCTGAAGTGACACAGATCATTTTTAGAGCACGACTTTTAGTAAAAGCTTCCCATGATCGAGAAAAACAACTTTTTATACCTTACAAGCCGAGCTTCACTCCACCCAGCTGTCCTCTCTGACTTTGAACATCTTGCCACGCCGGTCCTCGCCTCAGTCTTCCATTTCCTTAAATGAGCTGTCGTAATTCCCTGGATCCGTACCCTTCCCTCTACCTGTGGTCAGCCTCGGCGCGTCTATGTGCTCCAATGAAGGACGTGTGATTCTCTGGCAGGACGGCCAGGCCTTCTCTGCCAGGCAGTAGCAATTAAAACCGCAGCAGATTGGAAGCGACTCGAAGAACAACAGAGTAAATTGAAAGGAGCGTGCGCGTCGACGCTGGCTGCGAATAGCAATTGATTTCCTCCTGTGATGTACGCACATGTACACAAACACAGGCATGCGCACATGCAACAAGCAACACTCCCACTGGCGCTCTGGCCATATGCGCCTGTGACAAACAGCCCGTCCCGGGAGCGTGTTGGGGAATCTGGATCGTTGTACGGTGTTGTTACCGCGTTGGGTTGTAATTCATTATGTTGTCCTTCACAACATGTAGGACTGCCAAACATAATTATGGGATTTCTCGTTTCCAGTGTGAATCGATTTGTACATCAATTAATTATTATATTCTTTTGAACCGTGGTCATCTGAATATCAATAGCAATATTTATACCGGGACCTTTCCCAATAAGTCCCAATATTGCCATTGCATTGATACTAGATAAGGTTGTTTCTTTGTAGTTTCAAAAATAAATGAATTTAAGATTAATACCGTAAGTCTGAAAGCAAACGAGATGGAATCAGGGTAAATTAGGCGTTTGCTTCATATCTGTTTCTTAACTAATCATATTGCTGGCTGGAGTGGGTAATCTGTAAAGTCGCAAGTGGCAACACTCGAACTTGGTAGAAAGTTTGAAGTATAAATCTCCAATAAAATGTCAGGTAATCGTAGAAATACACAGCTAAAATCCCTCACTGAAAGCTGCATCACGTGAACACGTTTTCCTCAGTAGGATAGCTCCCTAATGTAACAGGGAACAAGGATTAACTCCACACCTTTTTCAGTTCTTTCAGAGTTTTCAGTTACGGGCCCAGGCTTTGTGCCATCTCCATGTATAAGTTATGCTATAACATTGTAGGACTGCTGGATCAAGATGAAACACTTTGAATTGCTCTGCCGCACCATTTGATTCCGTTTACATTGGACTTTGATTCACTCCAGTGTCTTCTGATATCTGATCGTATCTTCTGTTTCTCCTGGACCCTGACCCAACCCACACCTCAGACCACGTGTGCGGCTTTGAGGATGAACGGATATGTGGATTCTCTCAGGACAGGACAGACATGTTTGATTGGACGAGACAAAACCGCCTGACCCAGAATCCTAAGCGATCGCCCAACACTGGCCCAGAGACGGACCGCAGTGGAACCAAAGAGGGTAAGGACGACATTTCTGCTTCTATTTTCCATGATGCCTTGGAAAAGTGAGGAGTTGAAGCATCCATTTAAATTTTGAAGTTCGAGCTCGAAGTAGAAATGTCGATCATTTTTGAGATCAGGGTAAGGATATGTAGCAGAGTG
>NC_044061.1:19765653-19775653 GCF_902167405.1 Gadus morhua | reverse complement strand
AGAGAGAGAGAGAGAGAGAGAGAGAGAGAGAGAGAGAGAGAGAGAGAGAGAGAGAGAGAGAGAGAGAGAGAGAGAGAGAGAGAGAGAGAGAGAGAGAGAGAGAGAGAGAGAGAGAGAGAGAGAGGGAGAGAGAGAGAGAGAGAGAGAGAGAGAGAGAGAGAGAGAGAGAGAGAGAGAGAGAGAGAGAGAGGAAAATAGTGATTCAATCTTTCTGCACCATTCAATATTGATCGGATTCAAGTAATTTATCTGAATTTATATTTAAAAATACATGTTTTCGAATACCCAAGACCAGTTTTTTTAATCCAACTATTCTCATTGTTTATGAATGTCTTAACAATCCAACCTTGTTTTGTGTGTGTGTGTGTGTGTGTGTGTGTGTGTGTGTGTGTGTGTGTGTGTGTGTGTGTGTGTGTGTGTGTGTGTGTGTGTGTGTGTGTGTGTGTGTGTGTGGTGTGTGTGTGTGTCTACAGGAACCCTCAATGTGCTGCTGAGAGTGAGGAGCATAGCGTACGTGGACTCGGTAGCCTGGTCCAAGTCTAGCCACCAGGGACCAGACTGGAAGAAGGCCCTGTTTGACATCAGCCCCAGCGGACCCTTCCAGGTAGAAACCTCTACTGGGACATAACCATGCATGAATCTATTATATGTGTTCTTATTGCTTTACCATGGAACCATAGCAACATCTTTACATTTTATACAAAAAAATAACTTCTCTGTTCTTCTGCATGATTGCCTGCAATACACCGCTTCTATGACTACTGGTATTGTGAAACTGGGGGCCATTGGTTGGTCACAAAGTTGTAGAGGGTTCTGGGGGGGTCTTATTTGAATGTGGGCATGGGAAAAGGCTTCGTCGGGGAGGATGAAACAACACATTGATTGGTTGGTTTCCCGGATGGGCATGGGATACTGCAGTTGGGTCCAGATACAACAACCATGTATTCTGAAATGTCTCCCAGTGGATAGTAGTAAATTACTAACGACACATGCTATGCATAGATAGTTTGAGAAGAGTCAGGAATCCAGCGATTGTCCACTGAAGCTGAGATGTGGCAGCTGTTGTTCTGTGTTCCTGATTGCTTCTGAAATGCTGTCTGCCATGTTTTTTGTTTTAATTGTTTTATCTATCCTTACGAGCATATTGCATTACTGGAAGCACACATCCCTCCCTCTTTTCTGTGCGGTTAACCCCTTTTCTCTCTGGCTTTCATTATTTAGATGTCTTTAGTCCTGCCGCCCTGAACACATATTTATGCAGGCTCTTGTTGGACAAGGGCCCATCGGAATCTGGCTGGATTTGGATGTCTGTTGAGATGCAATACGGTCGTATTGATTGCTGTAAAGAATTCCACGAGGGATTCTTCGTTCTAACAGTGTGAATGTTCATTCTGCGGTACTTTGGCTCACCAAGGATAGTGATATCTTTCTAGGCTTAGATTGGGTAATAGTGTGAATCTGAGAACATACACGTTTAATGAGATAGGTGGCAAGGGAAAAATCTATACTTAATGGAGGACACAGATTCCACAATGCATAATTAAACATACTGTATTATAACTTATATGCATTGCTCTATTGAAGAAACATTAATTATTATTGTTGTTTTTTTAATGTTATTTGTTATTGTTATGTCCCTTTTCTTGATCCTTGATTGTACTTAAAGCGACTCTGTCTCTTAAAGCTAGCTAGCTGTCGCTTAGCAATAAGGCAATTCGTAAAAGTTCCTTTGCTAATGTCTTCAAACGACAGATGTAACATGAAACAAATTAATGGAAAAGATATGTACTTTTTTTCACAACTAGGACATGCCACCACCTCTCATATCTTCAGCAAACTTTGTTTACAAACTTTTTGTTTTATTAGAATATCAGCCCCTGCAGTGCTGTTAATTAAATGTCATGTTGGTCTTGTGAAATAATTGTTTCTATAAGCTAGAATTGGTAAGGAGTAGTAGAGTGTTGACACTCACTGAGCAACAACAAACTGGGGTTATGGGATCCTTACGCGTTTGGACATGAAAATGTATAGTATTGTTATTTGGTTAAAAATAAATGTGTTTTACATATACTGTAGGTTTTTATAATATATATCAATTACTTTCTTCGAATCGGTACAGTACATGATAACAAATTTAAAGAGAGTTATGGTTAAATGTTTGTTATTCAATTAAAGTAATTTCATAGAAATATTTGTCAACCTAATACCAATTGTAAAGCCCTTGCAGAAAAGGCGAGAATACATTTGGCCCACGAGACATAGCACCACATGTTTTCTTGCCTTTTCTACGCAAGCTTTACGTAGCTTAGTTCAGAGCGATATTCAGAGCTACATTCAGAGCTAAATTCAGAGCTACATTCGGAGCTACGTTGAGCCATATCTAGCAGCGTATGCAGTGGAGCGTTATAAGCAAAGTTGCTTCAATGAGTGTGATGCAAGCGCTGCATGCTAGAGCCATCATGGTGGTCCCTTCAGCTCAGTGGCAGCTGCCCTCCCCTCTGAGTGAGGAGGAAGCACAACCCCACAACTCCACTGCGTTCGCTCGGCGTCTTGTTTTGGTCTTCTCTTGTTTAGTTTATACTAGATTCAAAGCTACACTTACAATGATTAATGCAAATTAAATTATAGCGTTAAATGACTGGAATATGTACAGAGAGGTTCGTAAAATAAATGATTTGGCGCTATTTACTGCAGGTATATCAAATGCTATGATAAAATCATGCCTCAAATCTTTTGGATTAATAATATAAATGGTTTGATCTTGGTAACCTCCCAGCACACAATTGTTATAAATACTGAATTTGTTGTGGTTTGACTCTAGGGATAGTCTACGCTTATGGCCAAATTAATTTGCAATATCTCTATTTCTGTGTTATTATCTTGTAAACAGCACTAGGGCAAAACAAGACCAACCATGACTTTTATTTTGGATACTCTTCAAACTTTACCACAACATTAAACATCTTACGAAGAAAGCGATGCGAAAGTGTGGAAAGTGTTGACGATAAAAGTGCGTAAAGTTAAAGGACAGAGGTAGGGCAGAATGAAGGGAGCATGAAGTTAGGGAGACTAGCAGGAGTGAGACAGCTCTCTGGGGGAGTCAAGGGGGTCTGGGCAGGCAGCCTCCTCTGACCTTGTGTCAATATCCTCCAATCTCTGCTGTACACAGCCAAGAGCATAACACTATGGCTGGCCTCCATGACTGAATCTATCAGGGACCCTACTGACATGAGCTGATCTATTTTGCCCTCTCACACTCTTTCTTGTCCTCCCTGCGTTTCTCTCTCTCTCTCTCTCTCTCTCTCTCTCTCTCTCTCTCTCTCTCTCTCTCTCTCTCTCTCTCTCTCTCTCTCTCTCTCTCTCTCTCTCTCTCTCTCTCTCTCTCTCTCTCTCTCTCTCTCTCTCTCTGTGTGTGTTATGTTGGTCCTTCTAGCTAATGAGTCCAGAGACACTACTAACTGTACACACACACACACACACACACACACACACACACACACACACACACACACACACACACACACACACACACACACGCACACGCACACATACACACTGACACACACACACACACACACACACACAGATGCATGCAAACACATACACGCTGAGGCACACACACACACACACACACACACACACACACACACACAGACATACAGACGCACACAAGCACACACACAGACATAGACACACACACACAGACATAGACACACACACACACACACACACACACATAAACATATACATACATGCAAATATACTCTAGCATCCATAAAGACACACACAAGCAGAAGTATACATCCAACCGTACTTGCATCCTTCACACTCACACTAACCCAGTGTTTGTGTTGTGCCCCCACCATCTTATTTTACATCCCTAAGCCCTCCAGTCCCTGGCCCCCTTCAGCAATTAACCATGACAGGTCAATTAACAGGCTTATTTATGAGGCTGGGGCACCCGCTAGTTGTGTGTAATGATTCCAGATACATGGTACATGTTCTGGGGTAAGTGAATCCATGATGGATGCGAGCTGCGCTGGTGGGAGGGGCCTTAATTAATTAGGCCTAGCTCTGGCCGTAAAGGAAGCAGTATGCAGGATAGACGAGAAACCCACACACCTAAGGGCTGAACCGGGCTGGATATTTATCTGAGGTACTGGGATTGGAATTTAGGACTTCAGAAATATGAATTTAAGTGGAAGGTTCATTAGGTCCGGTACATTTTATCCCATTGTTAGAATTGTGAACTCATGTCGGGGATATGAAATTTGAAGCCATGTCTGAATGCATCATATCATGCCAGGTTCATGATTGGTCCAATTTTATCCTAATGTCGGAATTGTGAACTATGTTTCTGATGCTCGGTTTGTGATTATATTAATTGCAAGTTGTTTATTATTTTTTAACAAGTTATTGAGATAAAGACATTGGATGTGAAACAACTGCATCACGGTTTATTCTGTTTAGTGTGCTTTAGACACTTAGAATCGACATTGAAAAAGGCAATTCGATAAAATATGAGGTACCCGGATCATCCAAGATTGGACATTTGGGATTAGTTGGTGGAAGTAAATGAGATATACCAGCACATTTAACAGTAGTACTAAAAGTAGAAGGAGTAATAGCCCCTTTAGTGGCACTATGTTTGGTTGTCCATCCAACGCTAATGATACTTCATGAAAAGATACAGCCCCAACATACACACGCCCACACACACACCAACAACACATACACACATACAAACACAAACACACACCTGCCATCCGTCCCGTTCTCACACAAATACACATACACATACAGACACACAAACACACACCCAGGCTCCCTCTCTAAGTGAGCGTGGCGGGGGTGGGGGCACCATGGAGGGCCGTGGGACTCGTTAAAGTGACTCACTAATTGGTCCAGACACTGGACTCTTCTGGTAATGAAGATAAATAATAAACTCAGCCAGACAGTGGCGCTTCTCTTTTTTTTATTTTTTGTGTGTGTGTCTGCATTTTGCCCTCATGTGTGCGAATATGACCGTTGTGTGTGCTTGTGTGCGCATACGAGTGTATGATTGTGCATGTGTGTATGCGTCTTTGTGTGTGTGTGTGTGTGTGTGTGTGTATGGTCATGTGTGTGATGTATGCCCTGTAAATTATTGGCTTACAGGTAAATAACACACGCAAAGTGTTATCTGTGTGCGAGGGAAGGCGCCCACAGGCTTCAGCCTGTGTGAGTGTGTGCGTGCATTGTTAATGAAGCAGTACTCAATGCATCAGAGGTATTAAAGCCCAGTCATTAGCTCAGCAGGCACATCGCTTGTTGTGACACAGTAGGGTTGGGGGAGTATGCTTGCTTCACACACACGCATGCGCGCCCACCCCACATGCATACAGTCAAGCACGCACACACACGCACACAAATACACGCATCCACAAATATCATTCTCAAAGACGAACTCCAAAAAAGGCACACGTGCACGAATGCACACACACTCACACGTCTTATAATTGTTTCATAAGGTAGACTGCTTGATGGGCCGTGGCAGCAGCTGATGAATATAAGCTTTATTCAATCGCACACACACACAGACACACGCACACGCACACACATACACACAAAAACACAAACACACACACACACACACTAGTGCCTCTTCTATTTGTGTCCCTTCCTGGCCACTTCCGTCACGTACCTTGGTTCCCAGGGGCCAAATAAAGCAAAAACAGTGACCTGAGTTCCCGTCGTTTTCCCCTTCACTGCTCTCTCTCTCTCTCTGTCTGTCTCTCTCTCTCTCTCTCTCTCTCTCTCTCTCTCTCTCTCTCTCTCTCTCTCTCTCTCTCTCTCTATCTCCCTCTCTCTCTGACCCTCTCTCTCTCCCTCTCTCTCTCTCTCTCTCTCTCTCTCTCTCTCTCTCTCCCCCTCTTTCTCTCCTTCACTTTTGATCTCTACTATACCATGTCCCTCATTCCACTCCACTCTCTCCCACTCTTTACCCTTATGTCCTTCCTCTTCCTTCTTTATCCTCTCTCTTTCTCTCTCTGTCGCTTTTCTGTTGCTCGTTCATTACCAAACATTTAACAATAATGATTTTGTTATTTTTGTTATTTCTGGAAATTCACTGATCATACATCCAGCTCCTTCTGATTCATATTAATATTGTGGTTCCCCAGGAGAAGCCAATTGCCTTGACGTTCAGGGCGATAGTCTAAGACCTTCTGCACTAATACCAGATCTCGACTTTGCATTGATATTTCATCCTCTTTTTAACTGTAAATTATCTTTAAAAGTGTACCATAGTGCTATGAAAAGTAAATATATTCTCAATATATTATTGTGATACAATATAATAATGATCTAATATATAATCATGAAATATGATAAAATAATTGTCATATAATAATGTAAATACGTGAAATAACTTTCATTCAAGGCACCTTCAGTCCAGTGCGAGTTTCATACATTTGTTAGAAATATATGTGCAGCATTATATATTATACTATGCGTATAGTCCTCCCCGGTTAAATCAGAAGTTGAGGAGACGATATGAGTGTGTCTGAGGCCCCAGGGGCCCTCACTGGATTACCTAGGGGCTATCTTTGATCCCGGCAGAGACTGCTGCCTTGGGGGGGAGAGAACAAGAGTACCATCATCAACATCTGTGCCTCACGATACTACATGTCTGCTCGCTCGCTCTCTCTCTCTCTCTCTCTCTCTCTCTCTCTCTCTCTCTCTCTCTCTCTCTCTCTCTCTCTCCCCCTCCCCCCCCCCCTCCCTCCCTCTCTCTCTCTCTCTCTCTCTCTCTCTCTCTCTCTCTCTCTCTCTCTCTCTCTCTCTCTCTCTCTCTCTCTCTCTCTCTCTCTCTCTCTCTCTCTCTCTCTCTCTCTCTCTCTCTCTCTCTCTCTCTCTCTCTCTCTCTCTCTCTCTCTCTCTGGCTTTCCCTTTATCACTCCTTTGATCCATCTCTCTTTCACCCTGTCTTTATCCATAAGCCTCTCTTCATGTCTCTGTGTCTCTCTATCTGTGAGCTCATACTAACAATCTTTGAGGGCCAAGTTCTTGGCTCTGCGGAGGGCAGTTAAGCCTGTTCTCAAAGAGCCAGAGACGGATCGTTGAAATGTGAAAAATGTCTGGACAATTTGCTGTAAAGCAATAAGGGTCCTCAAGATTATATTGACATGGAAATATTGATTATATTAAAATGTCCTGCCGATTGATTACACCTGATAATAGTTCCTTCACGGGAACCGCTTGCCTTGCATTGGGTCTGTGTAAAACATAGTGGGGGTTCATTCCTATTATTCATCTGCCGCTCAAGTGCAGAAAGCCATTCTTACAGCTGATGTTGAAGGAAAATGCATTCACACTGTTAGAATCTACCACTCACCGATTCTTATGCGCGCCATGTCAACGCAAATATTCAGACTGCGGGTTAGTAACTAATCGCACCAACGTTTTCAGGCACCTGAATGCATTCCTTATCTTTCCTATGTGTTTCGTTCATTTTGTGTAGGTTTAAGTTGAGATAATTTTTAAGGTTGTCCCTTGACTGGAAAACAGACAGGCAGGTTTCCCTACTGTAATCCTACTGTAATTTCTTCTTCTTGAAAGGAGATCCACATGGACAAAGTGAACCCCTTGTTTCTGGCTGACTCATGCGATTCAACCCGAAAGGTGGAAATATTTTCAATGCCCATCCATAAGTTGACTTCCAGAGCCGTCCACCATTGGAAATTAATTGGGCCGCGCTGCGTCAGTGGCCGGTCTCATGCTCTTTCTCCATCTTCCTAGCCCTCTTCCACACGGAGCCAATTTTTTGGTGAAACCGCATAAGTTTTCGATTCGGCGATTCGGCCAACCGTCCAGACGGATCCGGCGTATCCGGTGCCTGAAACCGCCCTTTTCTGAAACCATGTCCCAGGGTGATTTCAAATATATCCGCACCTATAAGGTTTCGTGTTAGGATTCGTGTGGACGCCTGAAACACAAACTATGACGTCATCCAACCCCCCCCCCCCCCCCCCCACACACCAGCTGGGCGACTTTAGAATTGCGTTGAACTTTTTATTTGTTTTATTTGTATAGCTTTAAATACAGCCCCTTTGTACATTTGATGCCCTAACTTTGACCTTTAATTACTGTGCATTCAAAAGTATTTCTGCTCAATTTAAAAGGTTAAATCTCCTCCTTGACTGAATGTTTGTAAACATTCAGTCGAGGAGGATTAACGTTTGGTGCGATAGTGAAGTCGAGTGTTTACTTGAAATTTGGGCCGACGACGGCATTCACGTTGTTGTTCTCCATTGTTGTTATGGCGGCGAGGACGCTTGGTGATGACGTATTTATCGTATTATGACGTGGTGACGTATGTATGAAGGAGCAATCGTGCCCAGGCCACAGCCTTTGGGAGCAGTGTGACCACGGGCCAGTGGGGGGAGTGGGGAGGGGGGGAATCGTGCTGAATCTTCCTGCAGCACGGAACAGGCAAACGGCCCTAGTGTGAGTGGCCCCTTAGTCTGGTTGCGTGTACTTTTTTTTCTTTTTTTTCTTAGTCTAGTTGCGTGTACTTCTTTTTTGAGAATAAAATAGGAACAGTGCATCAGTATTTCAGTTGACTCTGAATCCCTCTTTACACCAGGCAGTATTGCATAACAGGGTGGAACAAGATGGCACTTCAATTTTTTTCCCAGTGATTGATCCACTAAACCAATGTTTGGAGCTCTTCATTGGCTTCCATCTCCCAATTATTTCCTCATGTGCTCTGATTATGCAACAATCTGCCTTCTTTTGTTTTGACTTGAAGCAGATGCACTAACAGGCTAGTTTGTTTATGCATGCATTTGTCTGTCTGTGGGTTTCGGCAGGGTACTAGATGGGTCCTATTACGGAGTAATTGACACAGGATGCTATGGGATAAAACTTGAATAAAGCAATGCATTGGATCTGTGTGTGTGCGTGTGCGTGTGCGTGCGCGTGTGCGCGCGTGTGTGTGTGTGTGTGTTTTTGGTAGTGGTTATGTGTGCACGGGGCTGTGCATGCATGCCTGCATGCATGTGTTTGTGGGTGCCCAAACAGGTGCGTATATGTGCGTGTGTGAGTCCATGGTAAAGCCTATAAATTCACAGGGACCCTTGACCAATTAGCCTCTCGTCCTCCCCTCTCCACTGTGTTTCAGCTGCCCAACAACTCAGAAGCCTGCGTGGCATAAATGAGCTCAAGAAGCCACATCCGTCCGGCGGCACAGCATCGCAGCTCGGCTAACTCTTTTACATATTTATTAAAGTGAAGTGAAGCCAGAGGAGAGGAGAGGCTGTTGAACAGAGACGTCGGTGTACGTTTCTGTCCTCTGCGCTCGGGTAATTGAGCGGGCGCCTAATGTTCACAAGGAGATTGGGGAACTTTGGATGTTTAGTTAGATTTCTAACTCACACATTTACATAAAACCATGTTTTTGTGTATCCATCGTCCTGCATTTACATAAAACCAGAAAATTTATATTTCACACAAGCCCAATGGAATTTGCATCCCATCTGGAACAGGATGGATGCAACAGGATTTAAAATAATTGTAACCCCCCCCCCCCCCCTTTCTGTACTTTTTTTGGTAACGGTTTTAACCCGGTCTCGAAGTGAACGGGTCCAGGGAAAGATGTGTGCAGCCCCTGATTGTTCTCTGCTGGCCGGCTCCATCACAACACAGTGTTTACGGCTGAACTCTTTAACAGGAATTATTCTGTAAAGTTCTCCGCACACACACAGAAACACAAAACACCAAAGCGATCCTTATTTAAATCTCCTCCCATCTAATTTGATCTCCTTTAGTCATCCCATTTCAACCAGGAACACATTAGCAGGCCCCCGCAGAGAAGGAGGATGTTGAAAGTGTTGACTGGTCGTGTTATTGCTGTTATTGTGAGACCAACTAACTTTCTCATTTGTTTGTGAGATGTATACTCCAGACAGACGGCGCTGGTTTTTGATTAGCTGTGTGTGCCGAGTGCTCTGGGCCCTCC
>NC_044061.1:19733153-19758153 GCF_902167405.1 Gadus morhua | reverse complement strand
TTATGTTTTAGATACAGCATAGTTGAGAGCTACAGAACTCCATATTTACCCATGTATCATTGCATATCCAATTGCTGCATTATAAATCTCCAGAAATCATTTGTAGATGCTCATTTCTGTTTTCTATGGACCAACCAACTCATTAAAACCCATATCTAATATTGACTTGTGTTTCAATGTGAACTGAGGAAACATTAGCAATGTATGAATGAAATATATCACGACTCAATTATATACATGTCTAATGTTTACAAAGTTTATGACAAACTTATAAACAACACTGTACAAAACTGGCCCTTTACGTTATGATTGCATATTGATATTCGGTTACATATTTATATATAAGGCTCTGTTATTCTGCTTCTATTCAAGCATTATATCAATGATCAGAATCTGTTGTTTTGTTTGTCAGCATTGATCTACAATAATAAAACCTTTTAAAAAAATCCCACAATAGGCTTCCTTAATTATCAATTAAATTTGATCTCATACCAGCACTTCAGTTGTAATCACAAACTAAATAAGGGTTTCAAGGAAAACATAATTTGCTCTAACTAATTTGAATTTGATTTGTGTTCTTATTCCAAGGGTCTACATATCACCTGTTAGTCTAGTCTAAAATGCTTATTTAAATGTGTACCATGCTGATTAATAGGAGCCTGTAGGCCTACATTGCAAATAATGCTCATTAAGCTTGTCATCGTATAGATAGTGGAAACTCATTAAAGAGGCAACAGCAATAAGATGATGGATAAATTATGATAAATTTAATCTTTTCTTATCTCATGATTCAACAGCTGAATCGCTAGTTTGCGACTATTCGTGACACAAAGGTGTTGTAGCTTAATACTTAAGTTAGGAAGTATACAGTACTCATAAGTGATGTTATCATGGTTCTATCTACGGAAGTATGAAAACAGCAATCAAATTCAATATTGTCTTTCACTATCAGCGTTTATCACTGGTTTCAACATGTTTTTGATCATGTGTCTGTGACGTTTTAATGAATAATGCTAATAGCAAGCTAATTCAATATATTTGAAAGGTTATGCCTGCATTTAAATCCATTTCCATACTTACTAACACGCTGGAGGAGATGACCGGTTGCAGTTGGTGGTGGAACAGGAGAAAATGAGCCGTGTCAAGACTTATCAGCGAGAGATTGCATGGTCAGAACATTTCCAAAGCCCTTACAGTGTAGGATATGCAAATATGTCCTCAGTGTGAAGCCACTTTAGCTGCTTGACCGGCCTACTATGAGGAGAACACCTGGAAATGTATTCAGCGAGAGCAAGGAGAAACTCTGTAGAACCACTAATGGTATGCAGCCTATCACATCTGCTAGCATGTATTGATAAGTGTGGTTCCATTGCCATAATGGGCGGTCACTTAGCAGGTCTATGAAACAGCAATAAGTACAATAATGACGGTAGATAGTAGTAGTAAAACACCAATATATTGTAGCAGATACCTCAAGCCTGTAACATCTCAGTCCTTCAATCCTTATACACTATTGCTGGGAGGCAAAGTCAAGAAGCGAAGAGCAGCTATCAGAGCGCATGCAGTAAACCTTTAAGTGACAGAGGTGCAAGCACAAATAATATCCTACCTGAAATGAAAGCTAAATTATGCAGAAATGTTAACTCTGAGCCCATGGCCGTTGATAATTAGCTTCAGGTTGCGATATCAATAATTATGGGTTGATAATACACATTGTGGCACATCGATCATCCCAAAAAGTAAATGTCAAGTGCCCTTTGCTCATAGGCAGAGAAAACCTGTTCAGCAAATGATTTAAAAAAAATATATATATATTTTATGCAGTAACATATTGGCAGCGAAAGAACATAGTGTACCTAAAATGAGTTGGCTGTTCATTTTCAATGACATAAATGTATCCAATACTTGTTGTATTGGATACAGTTTAGACTCACAGTTGTGGAGTTTAATACCATATATCTACATAATGTCTGGCTCTTAGGGCAAATAAATTATAATCTAATTTATCACAGCACCATGTTTTTTTCATTGGCTATGGTTGTGAAATGTTACCATTAGACTTTATCTGAAAATGTCTTAAAAAATATTTGTAAGAGGTCATAGTTGATCATCTAAATGCTTGGTATATTGGCTCCCACTATTTCTGTTTTTAAACTTGGAACCTCTGTTCAGTGTTTTACAACAATTATTTATCCTATTAATCTAATCATTTTTTCTTTGCCAAACCAAATTGGCGCATAAACTTGTAAATATATATGGATTTGAACGATAATTATTCCAATTACACATTCAAGATTTCTGCCTCATAAATAAATCGCCTCAATATTAGTTTTTCCACTTCATTTCCACAATGTATGAAAAAGATATTCACATGTTGCCCAACATGGGTTGCAAAATCATCAATGTTTTTCTATAGACTCAAACATGTGAATAAACACATTCAGACCCACACTCTAAACCTCTGCTATTGTGTCAGAAATAACAAATTAACTAACATACTGACAGTTAACTAAATAAACGGTAATTGTAAAACCAGATTGAGAACATTTGGCAATCAAACCACAATGTTTATTTCCTGTTTTTCCATAATATATGGTACCATAGATGGCATAATTATCCCAGGGAATGGTTTTTAAATCTTCTATACTGTATGAGTGCCATCTGTGGTCCAATGTTGCACAAGTGCATTCCTCATATGAAATAAAACTCAGTGTATTACCCATTACAATATCCACGAGCAGACTACAAAATGTTTGAAGAGCATTGCTTTGGTTGGTTGAATGTGGTTAATGTGATTGGGGGGAATAAACACATTTTTGTCGACATGTGGTCTTGCATCCTGGCAGGGTTGTTTTGTGTTACCATCCTTGGCGTAAGCAAGCATCAGAAAGGGCCATCCTACTGCATCGTAAAAAAACCATAACAACCTTAATTTCACGTTGGTCATCATAGCAAGGCCTTTTTGGAAATCAGGCTTTGGTCACGTTGGAGTGGCTGCCTGGTAGTTTGTTGCATTGTGACAGTCAGACAGTGTGTATTGAGACCTGCTGACAAGTTAACCTTTAAAAGGAGGCAGGAAGAGGACGGAGGGGGAGGAAAAAAGTGCCGGGCATTGTATATTCTATGTCATGTACTGAACTAATTTAGAGGAAAAATATCTGAAAATGATTCTGAAATGTACAAATAAACCACCATGAAAATAACTAGTTGTGTGCTTCTGTGTGTTGTAGATGCTACCTTAATTCTACTCTTAGGTTTTATTCCTGCTAATTCTGCATTGATATCATCATGGGAACAGCCATCTCAATTGGTGGAAATACGAACAAATTGTGATGGGTTTAACAAAAGCAAATTCCATACTATTAGTTCAACAGGCTTTTTCAAAGTTTCTGTTTTTGGTATTCAGTGTGAAAAGGATACGTTGATATAATTCATGATGGATGCATTTTGTTTCCTAATGCACCAGATGGTGTTATGTGAGCCTAAAGGAGCAATACATTCACACAGTCAGCCGTGTGCGATGACTTCGCTCCTAGCCGTAGCCCTGTAGCCTGTCACAACACATTCACACTGTCACAGTGAATACTGTAATCAGGCCTCATTTACACATCGACAGTGTGAAACCCCCAACATTTACAGAAAGATCCCTGCATGCTTTTGTTACAATCTCACACAAATATTTGGTTTATATTTATCTTCCTATTTTTTCTGTGTTTATTTCAAGGGTTGCCATCATTTTATCTGTCTCATTATAAACTGTCGCGCATCCAAAACCCTACATTAAAATATTCTAATAAACTGTAGTCTCTCTAGCCCTCACTGTCCGTCATTCTGTCTCTATCTCTTTGTCAGTCAGTCTTTCTCTGAATCGCTCTCGGATCGTCGTTCTGTATCCATCTATTAGTCAGTCCTGGCTGCAGACCGCCTAGTGGGATGGACAGACGGACAGACTGACGCACAGGCATGGCGACAGACAGACAGTCAGACAGGCATAGAGACAGACAAGGGGGCAAATTAAGGCGTCTCCAGCGAGCAACCCTTCAGCGGGGTGAAAGGGGGTCTGTGATGTGACAGGAGGATCGGAGGTGCTTTATGTCTCTAAGACGCTGGGTAGGGCCACGTTCTCTTTGTCTTCTCTATTGTTCTCCCTCTTCTGTCTGTCATTCACACCAGGAGATACTGGTCTTAAAGTAGGTGCTGGCGTGTCCTCTTGAATTTGTCTCTTGAATCAGGGCAATCGTTTACCTCATAAAAGGATACAGAGAAAATTGCAGCACATTTTTGTAGAAAGCACTTAGCTAAAGGTCTTTAAATTATAACAAAATGAAGAGTCATTAAAATCCATGTAATCGAACGATATAAATAACTTTTATTGTGCTGTGTTTGGAATGATCTCCTCATTCTGTGTCCTTCTAAATTCTGTCTTTCATTGCATTCTTTCCTTTATTATTTGCCAGAGGCCTGTATACACAGTACTGTTGAAAAGCACATTTATGAGGTTGTGATTAACCCAAGGTAGCCCTCTTTATGCTATTGTCTGATCTGTAGATTCCCTAAACGCTTAACCAATGGCCTGGAATGGGTAAGGATTAAATATTTACAGTTGATAATTAGATTAAAAAAAGGATAATGTTTGTGAAAAATATGGATACTTTTTGAGTGTAGGGTCTGAATACAATTTATTAATTGAACTAAGGAAAATATGATCATTCAGTCAGTATAACATTTTGATGTAAATTATTATATCAAAAGTACTTACATTTTTTGGAAGTGAAGCATTTGATAATGAAATTAAGATAACGCGTAGACCAAAGAATCAAAAAGACTGATTGATCCTGTCGATGGGTTCAACTACCATACTATTTCCTACAATGAAGGATGCGTTCCTACAACGTAGGAAGCGTTACTACAACGTGGGAAATACTGAAGGTTAGCCATCCATCCGTCGTGCGGACATTGGCACCTTCAGTAGTTTAATTGGCACTGCCTGAATCAGAAGAACATAAAACAGAGTGCCCTTGTCTTTGAAGGGAACATAAAGTTCATCACACAAAATCTTCAGACATGAAAAAAATAAAAGAAGAAAAGATAAGGTCAACATTTACACAGCTAAGAGGAAGGCATTGATTCATATGAAGGATTTCAATCTATAATCTCAAATAAAGCTGATAGAAATACATCGCCTATTCTTACATGTTAGTAGAAAAAATGAAGGCTTGATATTGTCTTTTTTCCTCTGAAGTGTTTGTCTGGAAAAGATTGCAACCTTTCTCAATCTGTGGTCTATTCCGCTGTCCATTGGTCTGTGGTTCTCAAGGTGTTGCCACCAGATTATTGTTTTTTTTCTTAAAAGCTACGTAAAACATTGCAGTTTGACAAGTTCATTCGTACCGCTACAATTTTCTTTGTTAACATCTCAACTATATGTTACAATGTGTTTCCAAGTATGGAGAGAAGGAGAAAATACAGATCGAGAGACAGGGAAACATCAATAATATGAGATTGCTTCATGTTTCTCAAAATTGAACCTTTCATGTATGGATGTGTTTTGCCGAGGAAGACCGTTTTAAAACTGTGGGCTGTTCCGTGGCATTAGCCCGAAGCCATCTACCCGGTGACCTTGTGCATCTTTTCATAACGCTCTAATCTGTGCTAGTGGCAAGTTAAATGTGTGAGTAATTAGGCCAGTGGTTTAATTACCGGCCAATTAATCTCAAATCAGCATCGTTTAGTCAACTCTCTTATCTGCTGCTGTGTTTAAACACATGCTGCATAGACACGCAACACAATCTGGATCAACTCTGTGAGACCAGATCGGCTTTAGACATTGAGAACATTGGAGAGAGAACATTGCACTAAGTATGTTTGCGCTCTGATGGTGCAACCGGAGAGATAACCGTTAATAAAATCCAGATCTAACCTGCTTATCTTCTAAAGCTGATTTTGAAAAGTTCTTGGAAACTTTGCAACTAGACTGTTGAGTACAATTATTCTAAAATGCTACCATAGGGTTTGCTACTTTCAGTGAAGGGCGGACCCAAAAGCAGACACTGGCCATGGAATTAGATAATAGAAAAAGGGACTAATTGTAGGGATAAAAGGGGAATGAGGATGGCAGGAAAGGCAGGAGGGTGAGAGGTGATGGCAGAGATGAGCTTAGTAGGGTGGTTGACGAGGGAGACTAACAGGCAGGGAGGCAGATAGGTAACTAGGCATCCTGTAGTACAGGGAGACAAGGTTAAGCCTGGCACAGACTAGACGACTTTTCAAATTGAGGAAACGCGAGGGACCACACACCTTACGATAGATACGAAGGACTGAGTTTTGCAAATCCATCACACTTTTGCTATTGTAGGCAAGTGATTAGTGCCCAGCGGGGCTCCCGATTGGCTATCGTCTTTCCCATGTGACAATCCATACAAAGCGTACTCGGCTGTCCTCTGAGTTCCCCCCACACCATTGGATTGTAGATATTGATCATGTCTAATGGGTGCGATTTCGAATTGGTGACACCACGATCGGTAAAACACACTCCTAATATAACGGCAAAAACAATCAACAAATCAGGGCTCAGAGTCGGAAGGGGGTAATCTTAAGCTTGAATACATAATTCAAAAAGGCAGAGACATGAGCTAACAATTGTGGTTAAAACAGCGATCTGGCAATGAGTGAGTGAAGGAACAGGTTTATGGGATGAACAGCAATCAGGGAGCATTGGGAATGAATGGATTGCCACGCAAAACACACAGATCCATACACACACACATCAAGAGAGAGGGAGAATGCCAGGAGAACTATCTTAGGAGACATAAGGGAACAGAAAAGCTCAAAAGAACTCAAGGAATTACTGGAGGCATGGCCGTAGAAATGGATGTGACAGTTTTAATTGTCATTCCCTAAATGAGGGCCATATATATTCATTCATACAAATATTTCTTAGCCTGAAGCTCAATGAGGAGTATTAAGCAAAAACGTACGTGAAATACAATTGTCGGTCTGCGGTGTAATGGGGTATTTTTGTCAGGCACTAGTCCTCGCTTCAAAATAAAGGCCTAGGCGATAGAACTTAAGTAATGGAAAATGCAATAAAATACACTGAGACAATCAGACACAGATGCAGACAAGACACAGATGCAGACAAGCACACACACGCAAACAGACACACACACACACACACACACACACACACACACACACACACACACACACACACACACACACACACACACACACACACACACACACACACACACAAACAACAGAGAGGCACAGAGGACGCTATGACTGTATATTGGAGGTTCTGGGACAAAATCACGGTTGCAATGACACTGCTGTGAAGGAAAAGGAGATGGAAAACAACATGAGGGGCACAGAGAGCAGAAGCCCAGACAAACCCAAACCCCCCCAGCCCTCTTCCCCTCCCCTTTAATTTGCCAGTCCCTCTCCAACAAAGTGTGCCTTAATGAATTGGAAATGGTGCCATCCATGAGAGAGCACGTCCATAAACACGGGAGGCTGCAGGTGTAGACTCCATTCAGATGAGTCCTTGCGCCGTCCTCCCCAGGAGCAGAGCAACCAGCCTCGGGAGAGGAGATGAGACGTAGAGATGCTCGCCTGCAGCACACAGAGAGATTAAAGTGAGGATCCTCTACATATGCAGAACTGTGTTTGGGGTCAGGTGCTCTTTTATATTGAGCTTGTCCCTATCTGCATGTGTATACGCTTAAAGACGAGGCTAGGGTAAGAAGACAAAAATAAAATGTTTACCAATAATATAAAAGATAGAATGTATTATATATATATTATGTATTTTCCTTTTTTTTATTCTTGGTATGTTCAATATACATGATTCAAAGAGTTCAAAAAGTGAGTTTGACATTTTAATAAAGTATAAAAAACATCCCAATCGTATTGTCCATGTTCACTTATGTTGCTCTGATATCTGTAGGTTCATAGTATTCTCTGTTGCTGTTTCCTTTTTTCTTTCCTGTAGTGTGTTACATAGCATTTTGTCCATGTATTGGGTATTCTGAGCAGCTCATTGTCTGCCAGCTCAAATGTATTAGCTGCCTTTTAGAAGGCCGGCCTCCCCAGCAATAAGGGAACACATCTGGTTGCTAGAATTCATCAGTGAATACATTTCAACTTTCAAATTTGAATATGTCTAAAAATAACTCCAGTTCAGCAGGAAGAGAGAAAACTGGCTTCTTTGTTATGTGGTTTGTCCATGGAAATGGTATTTTATCATAGTTAATCCTGCATTAGTCATCTGCATAATGCCACAAGGAGCAAGCCTCTGAGGTGATAGTTTGCTTATTGAGGAAAAATTGTGTTGTGACTATTCCTATCCTTATCTTCTCAAATGTTCCCTTCTATTTTCTACTGGCTTATTTGACGTACAAATTGTGTTTTGTCTGAGAACACACGCACTTTGTATTCCTCAGGCTAGGAAATATGAATCTGCTTTGGTAAAACAAAAAGAAAATGTCTACAAAAAAGAAACATGATAAATCAAGGGGGATTGGCACATTGAAAGAAATTACTCGGTGAGTGGGACGGAGCCTGATAAATTGTTGAATATATTTGCATTCAGATTAAGTGTGAACAAAGCGTTTGGTATTACATACCAAACAGATCTTCAGTATGGATGGCTGTCAGAGACAGATTTTGATTTGCTTACCTTCAACACTGTGAAAATATCTGACACAATTGTAGAACAAAAGGTGTTCAGAAGAGTTTTTTTATGTGTATAAATATGTAATTTCGCCTCAAGTCCAAGTTATTTGTTAATTAATTATGTTCAATTCATCTTACAGTATTTGTATTTTATATTCATTTATCGGTTCAGATGAAAAGTTCCAGATGCACCTATTATCACACACACACACACACACACACACACACACACACACACACACACACACACACACACACACACACAGACACACACACACACACACACACACACACACACACACACACACACACACACACAGATGCACACACACATGAACTTACTCACAAATGCCCATTAACTTGCTTACACACACAATCACACATTTACTAACACATAGAATCCCTCAGACACACACAAAACCACACATGCATGAACACACACAGAGAGACACACACACACACACACACACACACACACACACACACACACACACACACACACACACACACACACACACACACACACACACACACGCAGACACACACACCAACACACACACACGCACATATCTAGCCTCCTCTCTACCTGGGTGAACTGGGTCGTGGGGCCATGCATGCTTGGCCGCGCCGGGTCCTCAACCTGACCCCGTCCAGGTTAACATGAGAATGGGGAAATGGTTTCAATTTTGAAAGAACGGGGGGCATTTTTTTTTTCCAAATGAAAGTCACTTCATGAGGAAGCTGATCCCAGCTCTGCACACGCTGGTATGGGGAACACAGCTTCTCAAGCGTTAGGGAAGAAGAGGAGAGAGAGACAAAATGGAAGGGAAATAGAAAATAACATTGAGGTTGATATTTGTATTATTGTTTATTTGGTTGGTTAGTCACATGTGGAGGGCCAAGCTGTGTATTCATTTAAATAAGCCCTTTAAGTTGTGGGTATAACTATGAACAGATGTTAAACGGATGCATAACAAAATGTTTCAATGTCTGAAAATAGAGTGTGGTTAATTAGACTAGATTGGTCATTGGAAATTAACGCAGATTGCAGAAATTAAATAAAAGAAAAACACATGCGTGTTGTGTTAGCCCTACCCCAAAATTCAGAACTTTGATTTTCATTTCTCTGCTCTCGCCATGTTCTTTATAGAACCAGAGTTCCTTTTTTTTCTCTCTCTCTCTTCTCCCCCAGTTTTCCTCTCCTTCATACCCAACTACACACTAATCAGACTCTGATCTCACTCCTAATTCTCCTCTAATTAACCTCTAACTGTCGTTTGTTTTACCATTACCCCCACTTTAATTGCCTTTTGAGCTTAATTGCGGTTTATTTCCATGTCGTGATGGAGATATGCAGAGTTAATTACAGCGAGAGAGAGGAGTAGGAGGAGGAGGATGGAGAACTCGCCGGAGAAGTGCAGACTGGGACTGATGGATCAGGGAGGCAAGGTCTTTGTCACAAGGCTTTTATTGTGAAAGCGGGATTTTATAGAAAGTGAATGTTAGGTTGGCGTAACAAAAGGTAGCCGGCTAACAGACAGTGAGTTCAATGCTTTGAACTCATAAAAACATGGATACATGTAAACCGTTGGTTTTTGTAAACACAACATGCTACAATCTGATTTGATGCACTTCGACCGGCATCAACCGGGGTGAACGTTGGAATGGTTTGAACTTTGAAAAAATTAGAGCGGTCTGCCAAGCACTTCTAATGTAGTGCCTTCATCAAAACAGTCCATATTAACCACCATCGATTGACCCTGAATGTTCCAGGCAAAGAACGCTTTCTTCTATTTTCTCTATTGTCTGTTTACCATTTATTTTCTGTGCTGCATGTCAGCATTTCAGTAAGTACACAAAAAAAGACTTCATGTTCTAATTTAAACTGTGTGAGAATCGTTTGTGAGTGTGTGTGTGTGTGTGTGTGTGTGTGTGTGTGTGTGTGTGTGTGTGTGTGTGTGTGTGTGTGTGTGTGTGTGTGTGTGTGTGTGTGTGTGTGTGTTTTGGTGTGTGTAATGAATCACATGTATTTCACATGCCTATGATCCATCCTGTATGTTCTGTGCATTGCTAATTACCTACTTACCTACCTACGTGATGTTTGCATACTGTTGTTTTTGTAAGGCACAGAAGGATCAAGGCTTTGCCCATCATGACCACATTCAGTAGTTACTCAACAAGCAGACTGCCTTCAGCTTCCTACAAATAGAGCACATACACATGCACGCATACACAAACACACACACACACACACGGACCACACACACATCCCTGTCTCCTTACCGTCTTGTTTGTTGCCTTGCTTAGATAAAACCGGTATGAATGTATGTATTTATTTATCTATGTATGTATTTATAAATATATATATATATATATATATGTTTATGTGCACCACTGATAAAAACACACACACACACACATATATATATATATATATATGTTAATGCACACCACTGATAAAAACACATACATACATGCATCCATCCAACACTCATGTTCAACTCAATAATCTGAACCAAACCCTTTTTATTTTCCAGACAGACTTAATATACTTTATCAGGTTGATATACTTTAATACCAGCCTGTCCTTAAACCTAAGCGCCAGAATAAATTGACTGTTTACGTCGTCCAAAACGACCCATGTGAAAGTTTGAGCCCCTATCGTTCTGTCATGCCATAACAAAATGAATGACATTTGTTTCATGAATGCCTCTTTAAATATTTTTGAAGTGTGAATGCAATTAATAAAGTAAAAGGCAGAAGAAAAACATTCTAAGAGGCTACTACAATTATCAACCTGGGGGTTATAGACATACAACAAGTGACACAAACCCTGGTTGTATTAGGGGGCACAGAATGACTTCGGAGTGAGACAGAGACGTCTGGTCTCTTAAATGAGTTTATTTAAATGGGCTTATTTAAATTAGTGGATCATTTACTATAAATCTAGCCCTACAGGAAGTAATGTAATTAGGAGAACAAGGGGTCAAGGACACCTGGGGTCTGTGTTATATGAAAGAGGGCCTCAAGGATATATAATATTCAGTTTTGGATCTCTAGCCCTATAGGAAGTGATTAACAGAGCTTCCTGAAACACTATGTTGAAATACATTTGAAGTACAAGGCATTGCAATAACTTAATCAGAAGTCATTGGAAAGAGTGAGGAACTCTTGAGTCTCTGCAAACTGGGGGCCACTCTCAGCGACGTTAGCCTAACCCTAACCCTTGCCCTAACCTTAACCCTGACCCTAAACCTTCAACCCCTTTCATTAGTCTATCTTTGTTATTCTTCTGCCGAAAGAGATCAATTCCAACGGTTCCTTTTATAAATACATTCTGTTTACAAATACATTCTGTTTAAAAAGATAATCATGGCGGATGAATGTAGCTGTAAGACTATGTTCTTTCATTAGAAACGCAGATTTCCGAGTGACCCAGGGATGACATTGATTACTCTTCTTTGAGAATAACAAGGCCGACGTGTTTGTTGGGTGCACGATGCAAGATTACCAAAATAAAAATCTCCTTTAGCGCTAAAATTGTTATCAAATGTCTTAATGTCTTATGATATAATGTCACAATTTTGTCTGAGAATAAAATTAATGTCATCCGTTTTGTTTTGGCAAGACAGGACCTTGACATTCGTGACGTATTGCCCTTTCTTTGAGCAGACGATAGGGGGCTAAAACTTTCATATCGGTCGATTTGGACGACATCCCCAAGCAACCTACTGGGTCATTTAGGTTGAAGATCATGTTGTTTAAAACAAACATGCCTTGCTTTGCATCTTCTGATGTGTTTCAAGTAAATGTAGTATGTGTATGCGAGATGGGAATCCACACCATTAGGCATGCAGGCTCTAAGTGTGCGGAAAAGGGAAAACGGAGAGACTGACTTAAATCATTCAGTCTCATGACTATGAATGAGATCTCATGGTGTGTGGGTGGGTGGGTGGTGGGGGGGATACTGGAGTGCATGTTTGAGCAGGTGTGTTTGTGCACGCATGCATGTGCAAGTGTGAGTGCAGAAGAAGAGGAATGAAGTAATTGAAGTGTGTGGGTGTGCGGTTACAGGTTAGAGTCACTTATCAAGACCACACTCTCCCTCACACTCTCTCTCTTTCTGCCAGAAAGATACCGATATGTCAGTCCGTGCATCCATCTATCTGTCTATCCTTTCTATCTGTCTTTCTGTCCACCCATGCAGGAAAATTCAACCACTAAAATAAATCTTTATAATCCAGGTCTCCAAGTTTAATGTTCTATCCACTTTAGTACTGAGGTGGACCACCCCGGAATTGACCAAACACGCTGGGTAATAGCCACGGTTTAATTTGTTGGGACGGTCAGGGTGGGCTCGTTATAGATTCCATCCCCTGGGAAACCAGGGGTTCATTAAAGCTGGTCGTTCCTTTTTTATTTGACTGTTTTCCCCACTTCTTTGTAATTGACTCTCCTGAGTTCACTGCCTCAGTGTCGACCTTTTCCTTGTCCTCCTCTTCTTTCACTTGCCACCCTTTCCCTTCCTTAACCCGGTACTCTCCCTTCCTCCTCTTACTGCTCGTCTCCTCTTCACTCAGTAAATTGTTTCATCATTTCTGGGACTTTGAATGAAGCTGCATCGTGTCTAATCGAAGACAATCAATCTACCGATCTGTGCTGCTTGAATCCTCTTTCTCTATTTCTCTTGCTCTCCCTCTTTCTCCCCCTCTCTCTCTTCCTCCGGTACAGACGCTGGGTTGACATGAGCGGGGGGGGGCTTCCCTCTGTTACTGGATCCTTCCGCTAAAATAAATCAATAGACCCAATGGCTTTGTTATCCCAATTTTCGTTCCATGTGCCCATCGAGGGTTTCTTTTTTACGTGCTGTTTTCTGTTCATTACCTCGGTTGAAGTTACACTTCTGAAACCCGTGGAATCAGCATGCATTACGCCGCCGCCACACCGGGCAGGAACTACAGAGCCCCCCCCTCCCCCCCCCCCCCCCCCGCACCACCTCCTCCTCACCACCACCTCGTCCCCCCGCACCTCCTCCTCACCCCCCCCCCCCCGCACCTCCTCCTCACCCCCCCCCCCCGCACCTCCTCCTCACCCCCCCCCCCAACACCTCCTCCTCACCACCCCCCCCCCCGCACCTCCTCCTCACCACCACCCCCCCCCCCTCACACCTCCTCCTCACCACCCCCCCCCCCCCCTCACACCTCCTCCTCACCACCCCCCCCTCCCCCCGCACCTCCTCCTCCTCACCACCCCCCCCTCCCCCCGCACCTCCTCCTCCTCACCACCCCCCCCCCCCACACCTCCTCCTCACCACCCCCCCCCCTCCCCCTCACACCTCCTCCTCACCACCCCCCCCCCCTCACACCTCCTCCTCACCACCCCCCCCCCCTCACACCTCCTCCTCACCACCCCCCCCCCTCCCCTCACACCTCCTCCTCACCACCCCCCCCCCTCCCCTCACACCTCCTCCTCACCACCCCCCCCCCTCCCCCCACACCTCCTCCTCACCACCCCCCCCTCCCCCCGCACCTCCTCCTCCTCACCACCCCCCCTCCCCCCCCCCCCTCCCCTCACACCTCCTCCTCACCACCCCCCCCCCCTCCCCTCACACCTCCTCCTCACCACCACCCCCCCTCCCCCCACACCTCCTCCTCACCACCCCCCCCTCCCCCCGCACCTCCTCCTCCTCACCACCCCCCCTCCCCCCCCCCCCTCCTCCTCATTACCATTTCCAATAACTCTGCTTCGAGGATGAGGGTTGGAGGAGGAGGTGGGAGGTGGGAGGTGGGGGGAGGGGGGGAGGGGGCAGGGGAGGCAGAGAGAGAGCAAAGGAGCGTAATTGGACAAAGTGATGGCAGCGCACATGGAGGGGCCCGGGAGGAGGAGGGTGTGGGCGAGGCAGCGCGGGACCGGATCCCAGCGAGACCACTGCTTGTGCAGGCCCGGGCCCACTCACAGGCTCCCGTCCACTCACAGCCCCCGGTCCACTCACAGCAATCTGCAGTAAAGGAAGAGAAGGAAGGAAATAAACAAAAGGCAAAGAGAGAGAAGGGGGAGGGGAAGTGAGATAGAGAGAGAGAGAGAGAGAGAGAGAGAGAGAGAGAGAGAGAGAGAGAGAGAGAGAGAGAGAGAGAGAGAGAGAGAGAGAGAGAGAATGAGAGAGAGAGAGAGAGAGAGAGAGAGAGAGAGAGAGAGAGAGAGAGAGAGAGAGAGGGAGAGGGAGAGAGAGAGAGAGAGAGAGAGAGAGAGAGAGAGAGAGAGAGAGAGAGAGAGAGAGAGCATTGATAGATAGGGGAGAGACAAGGGAGAGAGAGAGAGAGAGAGAGAGAGAGAGAGAGAGAGAGAGAGAGAGAGAGAGAGAGAGCATTGATAGATAGGGGAGAGACAAGGGAGAGGAGTGAGAGAGGGATAGAGATAGGGAAAGGGAGAGATACATGGAGAGAGTGGAAGAAAAATAGAAGGAAACAGAGGATTAAGATGAGGGATAGAATAACCCTCTTCTATGACGTGTATTAACTTGGATCACAATTTTTCCCCTTTTTCTCCCCGACTCTCTCTCTTTAACTCTTCTCACCCCACAGCAAACCTAAGAAGAGGCAGATCATTAGGGACGGCAAGTCCCAGAGCTACCTTGACCTACAAACTCAGCTTCGTCTCAGGAATTATTTTAGCCGTCTCTCCTTCTTAGCCTCCTTCTTGTTTTTCATTTTTCCATATCTTCCTCTTCCATTTCTTTATTTCAGTTTTTTATTCAACTGACCAATGGAGACACTGATATTAATTTCTTTATTCAACAAGCATTTGGAATATATACCTTTTTTCAGTGATGCACTTTTTGACAGGACACTTTCATTCTTTCATTCTCTGAATCTGTCTCCTACGGATAAATTGATATTAATTTCTTGAAATCATGACTTGATTTTTTTTTTTTTTTTTTTTTTTTGATGTTTGAAAAGCCTCTGCTCCTATCTTATATGAGCGCTTCATCAGACCTGACATACTTTTGACTGAGCTGGATTATGTCTACTGACACATGCAAATGTTTTCAGTAAATGGCTTGCTTCTCTATGAGGCAGCTTTACACACACAAAGTCCACATTAAGTCTGAGTTCAACCTCCCTACATTCACCCCTTGAATAAGTTCTGCTGGATCCACTGAGTTTCTTGTCGGTTTTATAAATCAGTGATTGTCAAAGGTATCGGGGATGGGAACCACTATGGACCACTAAGAACCACTGTATTAGGTGTGGTTTTGCTGTGTGCAACTGCTGCTCGGCAGGATTCTACTGTCCAGGAATCCTCTCCTGCGGTTTTTGAATAATGCAAAACTTGGAATTTCAATTTCATCATGTCCAGTAATGTGCAGTGTGGTTTGTGCTCCCCTGAGGGGGTGTAAAAAGTAAGTCTTGCAATAAGGGTAATTTACTACTATTACTATTGAAGATACGGTAACATAATTCTCAATAGTTACAAAACTAGGAATACAGCTTACAACAGTTTACCACATAATGTGCACTATGGATTATTGGATATTATATATTTTATACTACACTGTAGTATATATATCACGCTGACACTAAAGGTAGGTGTCCTTGTCAAATGGGTTCTCAACCAGACACACACACACACACACACACACACACACACACACACACACACACACACACACACACACACACACACACACACACACACACACAGACACACACATATACACACACACAGTGGTTGCATCCTGTCTCAGCTCTGAGAATATTTCCTGTCTGGCAGCTGATCAGTTCTAAAGTGCCTACTTAGAAGCAGGGAGCGCTGCACTTTACAATCAATGTACACATCATTTATCCGCCTCTGGATCGCCTTAACACGGCCTGCCAATTGATATGAATCAGTCTGTCCGAAGCTCTGCTCCTCGTGCCGCGACACAGGTGTCGCGGCCAGATCCTAGCGACACAGGTGCCCTCTCCAAAACACACCGTTGTGTTTGCTTTATTTACATTTATTTTTACTGTTAAAGGGGACATATTATACCACCAGGAATGAGTGGGATTAGCCGTTACAAGCCGTTTAGAAGATCGGCCTCTTCTGAGATCACAAGTGGGCGTGTCCACCTCAACAGATATTTTCAAAACGGCTTGTAACGGCTAATCCCACTAATCCTGGTGGTATAATATCACCTGGATATCTCCTGTCACCTTTAACTGGTCCTTTCTGCCTCTTGAAAATAGTATCCATGTCTAATCCACTACTGTCCTATTACTTCTCAGGTCACCGGCTCCCTCCACAACCTGGGAAGGTGCACCACTCCAACCTCAGAAATCTTGATGAGTGGAAAGTGAGAGGAACCATCAGTGGAGTACATTGAAATGCTGAACACCAAATACACTATTCACAGTGCATAGCAAGGACTCAAGTTGTTTGAGGTAAGGGTTAAGACAGGGTTAGGGTTGCGTAAGGGCTGATATGATAAGATATGGCAGGCTTAAAAAAAGGGGGATTTTTTTTTTCCACCTTCAGATACTTAATAATATCTTTATTTCATGAAGGAGCAACTTCAGGTTCATAATTTCCATCCAAGAATAAAATTACAAAGAATATACCCGATGCATTTCAATCAACCTTTTTTCCCTCATTCTGAGACCAAAGCATTCATCACAGACTACTTTATTTGTCAAGAAGAAGGGGCGCAGAGTTAGCACTAAAGAAAGTGAAAAAAGGAAGCTTCCCTGGGATTTCATTACATGGGGGGGGGTTATTAAAAAGTTACCCTCAGAGAATACGTTATTTATCTGTGTTTCTTAAGCATGTCACAACCAAGATCTACAAGGAACAGTGCACCGGGAAAAGAGTGAGAGAGAGCGAGAGTGAGCGAGAGAGAGAGAGAGAGAGAGAGAGAGAGAGAGAGAGAGACATAGTAAAAGGAGACACACAGTAAAGAGAGAGAGTAAGAGAAAGAGAGACAGAGAGAGAGAGAGAGAGAGAGAGAGAGAGAGAGAGAGAGAGAGAGAGAGAGAGAGAGAGAGAGAGAGAGCGAGAGAGAGAGAGAGAGAGAGAGGGACACATATTAAAAGTTGACGCATAGTAAAGAGAGCAAGAGAGAAAGTGAGAGACACATTAAAACTAGACACATAGTAAAGAGAGAGAGATAGAGAAGGAGAAAGAGAGAGAAACAGAGAGATATACATATTAAAAGTAGACGCATAGTAAATAGAGAGAGAGAGAGAGAGAGAGAGAGAGAGAGAGAGAGAGAGAGAGAGAGAGAGAGAGAGAGAGAGAGAGAGAGAGAGAGAGAGAGAGAGAGAGGGCGGTAGACAGAGAGAGAATGGAGAGGGAGAGATAAAATCAGTAAAACAAAAAGAGAGACAGAGAGGGTGAGGAATTTGGGAGAAAAGGAAGGAAGGGAGGAGGAAGGGTAGCGGGTCCTTTGATGAGGTCTCCAGTGTTCTCCCTAATGAGAAACGATGCGCGGCGGAAGATGTGCTGCGCTGGTGTTATCATAACCAACGGCTGTAATTAAACCGGAAAATAACAAGATCTAAATCACCATTCTGGTGATTCACAGCTGATACACCACACCACTTCCTTTCCTGGGAGGCCAACCCGATCCCATCACAGAGTCCAGTGGGATACCTGGGAGAGACGCTGATTCACTGCTGAAGGGTCTGGGGGATGTTTGCATCAGTGTGTGCGTGCGCACGTGTATGTGTGTTTGTGTGTGAATGTGTGTGGGGACGTTACTTCCAGAAAGAGATGGGATTATTTTGTTCACATTGTGTTTACCGTGGGGGACTTGTTGAAAGCGCTGAAAGGCATTATGCGACCGTGTTTTATTTTGGTAGTTCTTAAATATGCAATCCAAGGCGATTTTGTGATGAGTCTGCTTTTTTTGTTTGTAGGCAGAGTGAGAAGGCATTCGGGATTGAGGATTTCCTGGCTTCGGTTTGAATGCTTCTTATTCAACATTGAGGGTGTGGATTTTATGTTTGATAAAAGTATTACCAACACAAACAGGGTATTTCCGCACAAGGTGGTATAGTTGTATCGTCCTGTTCATTTTGACGCCATATCACAACGACCATTTCCATTTTGTGTATTTACGTTTTTTTAGGAAATAAACCCCATAATCCCATGATGGAATCTGATGTACAGGCCTTATAGTCCCTACACAGGGAGGTCCTTGTAGGAGTAACAGAGGTGTCACTCAGAGCAGTTATTATGGATCTGCTACTTTCATGTAGGCTACCAGGGGGAAACGGCTGGCAGACTAAACGAGTGAGGATACGTCTAATACCGTCCAATACCTATACTTGTGGATAAAAGGAGCAGACCCTAATGTTATGAGCGACAGGACATCTGTCTTTGTCCTACGCAGACGCCTCAGAAAAGGGCCTGTTACTTGGGACCATTCAGTCCTACATTGATCTACAGTACAGTTGCGGTCTGCCCCTACCATCCCTACACCTAAGAACACATCCATGATACTAACTAATAACAAACCGGGGTTTGGTTAATCTATTAGAACAGAGAGTCCCTCTGCCGTGTCATAGTGCATCCATCACGAGCGAGAGAGGGGAAGGGAACAGGGGTGAGCTGGAGAGCATATTGCCTTGAGTGTGAGGGATCTGTCAGTATTCAAACACAATGTGTCTGCTCTCTTTCACCCCCTCTGTCACCTTCTGCAACCCCACCCAACCCACCAAGTTTCTTTGCACACATGAAAAATAAACACCAAGCAATTTTTCAGCTCACTGGATAGTGTTTGTTTGTGTGTTGATATGTGTGTGTGTGTGTGTGTGTGTGTGTGTGTGTGTGTGTGTGTGTGTGTGTGTGTGTGTGTGTGTGTGTGTGTGTGTGTGTGTGTGTGTGTGTGTGTGTGTGTGTGTGCATTATGTACGCATGTGTTTCTGTCCGTTTTTTTTTATGTGTTTTATGATTGTGCATATGCATGAGCGGGTTGCATTGTTATCGTGTGAGTATGCATCACTCTGTGTATGTGGTTGCGTGTGCGTTTATGTGTTTGATAGCATGTGTGTGCATCAGGTTTGTGTGAATGTGAAATATGCATGTGTAACATACGTTCTGTGTGTGTGTGTGTGTATGCATGTGTTAATTAATATACATGTGTTTGTTGTTCAGGTGCATGTGTATGTGTGTCTGTGTTTGTGTGTGTGTGTGTGTTAATATTGTGCAGGTGCACATGGGATATGTGTGATGTGTGATGGCCTCAGAAACAGCCCTCTGCTCTCTGCCTCAGTGCCAGTGTGACTGGCAGGCACCGATTAGCATACTTTATTTGACGATTGTAAATAACGCGGTAAACACACAAGGCTGTTCAATCAGTCAGAGTCCTGCTCTACAAACCGCTCCTTCTTAAGCTCTGGAGTGGAACAAATAAGCCCCTATACGTGTGTGTGTGTGTGTGTGTGTGTGTGTGTGTGTGTGTGTGTGTGTGTGTGTGTGTGTGTGTGTGTGTGTGTGTGTGTGTGTGTGTGTGTGTGTGTGTGTTTGTGTGTGTGTGTGTGTGTGTGTGTGTGTGTGTATGTGTGTAATTCACCAGTTGAGAGGCCATTGGCTAAATTGTATAAAACCTAGCCAACAACTTTTTCAACCCATTATTAAAACATAATGAAATTAAATAAGCAGAGTGAGAGAAGTCCAGAAACTCAAGCACGTATATACTTATAAAGGGTCCCCATAAAGGTTTGGTATGTTGCACATAGACACACACACCGAAAAAGTGTGTGAATATTACTGAATGTAGTTCAGCCGATGGGACAAGGGTGGATTGGGAAACTCCAAAATATATTAGGAAAGACCACTAAGATACCATGAGAGGAGATGGAGAGTTGTCCATGGCAGCTGGTTTTCGTGCATAAATTGTGGTTGTTGCTGCTGTGACTGTGCAACATACCATGTAAAGGTCATGTTTTAATCACAGCACATTTGCAAAAACATGGAAACAATATTTGAATGTGTCCAGTTTCTTACAGTGGTATTAAGGCATGAGTTGTAATGGTATTTTCAGGCTGTCTGCGAATAAATTGTTTAATTGCTTGTAATATATGTTAAGTACTAGTTTTGTGCAGAAGTTGACCAGAATAGCCAGGGATTTGTCATTCTTCCCATCTGGGTTGAGAGCCAATATCAAATCAGGTGTGCCCCTGAAACATTTTCACAGTGTAGTTAATGCCAATATGAATGACACCAAAATGAAGCTTATCGCCCTGATAGAAGCTTCATGCACTTTTTTAACAAAAGACTAAGAAAATAAACGGTTAATTGCTCTGTTCCATGGCAATGAATCCCTCATTATTGTGAACAGGATGTGTCATTTAAAGAGCCAGGAAGTGTATCAAACACACAGGAAGTGTATTTACATATGCAGGAAGCTCCAATCAACTAAAATGCATTTAATCGCTGGCCCAAGTTACAGCTCGTGTCTCGCTAATTAAAAATCAATGCTTTGCTGCGTCAAACGCTTCGACAAAAAACACCGGCCCCGTTTTAATTACTTTTCGTTATTCTAATGTGCCGTACAAACCAAACATTTACCACCAGGGACAACCTCCTCATTTCACGGCGAGATGCACCCGCGTGGTTGTGAAAACCAAGCCTGTGTCCGTGACAACCAGCGTGTTTGTTCAGAAAAACAGGCCAGTGTGTGTATGTGTGTGTGTGTTTGCTTGTGCGCTAAACACAGTTGGAGCCTGTCTCTTTAACACTAACAAATGTAACTCTTATTTCAGAGTTCTCCTGTGTTTTTTTTTACCTGAAAGAAGTATTTGGACACAGAGAAAAGCTTAATTTGTCTCTTTCGACTTCATTGTTTGGATCGGTTAGTCGTCAGGGGAATGTTGAAGCTTCTGATTTTGCCACCACTGCGTTGACACGGAGGTTTGGAAAAAGACTGAGATACAAATTAAGATTTGTTACTTTTCCTGACATGGTATCACATGACACATGAATGTAAAAAAAACGAACGTAGGAAAGAGTAAAAAATTTGTTTGATGGTACATATGAACACCATTCTCTGCAGCATGTAACTATCAACCTATCGTTCCACTCTTATTTAGATGTTTCCTAGATCCAGCCTAAACAGATCATCTTCCATATGGCTTATTGAAGTAGGCCTATATATATATTTTATATCAAACAATCATAAGTTCTACAGCTTTACATACTACAGCTTTCCAGGAGACTGCAATTATCCCAAGCCAGTGAAAATTACTTCTGAAAAAGAACAAATAAGGTGAGCTATTTGGGATATGCCGCATCCAATTGCAAAGCTTGCAATTATCACTGAACCAAGATTTTAAGGAAAAATAACTAGAGGTGGACTATTTCCCGATCACCGTTGCAAAAGCAAACACACTATCAGGTATAAAGTTAGATAACAGAACAGCAGACAACGCCACGCCCGCACTGAAAAATGCATGGACGTCTTACTTTTTTCATCTTGTTCAAACGCCAACAAAAAAAGAAATCCTCTGCTTGCTTGTTTTTCTCTTACCTTGTAGGATTTACAGTGAGCGCTTTGAAGGCCGGGCTTTCAAAACAACACCTCAGCAGCTCACGCGTCTCTGTGAACTCGCGTCTCCTTTTTCTTTTCTTTTTTTATAAATCGGATCAGCGTCTGTGTGACAAGCACCTTAAAACACGGGACGGAGGAGCCTGTGAGCACAAACAGCTGTGCCCAGAGGATAGCTAAGAAACGGGGAAGCAGAGAACACAAGGAGGAGAAGGGGAGGGTGGGGTGTGGTGTGAGTGGATGGGGGGAGGAGGGGGGGGGGGAGATCCCTCTGACTTCTGTCCAGGTTTGACACCTGAGGAGCAGGAAGCGAAGCTGTGACAGGTGAGACCCTCTCGTCTCCCCCTCTCACTCAGGCAGGGCAGGGTCTGTGGAACCCCGGGTTGGCATAAGAGTTGACACGCAGACAGACACGTCTGCTCCACGAGCTGCACAGATAAAAATAAGAGGTGGCCGTCAAATAGAACAGGGGGTTTTAAATTTTCTCTCCGGATGTTTAACGTTTCAGCGTTCTAAGGCTCTTGACTGTTCTTCCAAGGGATATAGGCTAATGTAATGAAGGGCTTTTTTAAAGGGGTACTTTGATGGAATACACATGGAATGGAATGGTATGAACTCAAATAACCTAAAAGATCGTTTTTATAATAAGGATACAGTAATGTGAACAAATAAAATAAGTTCCCTATCAGAGACACACACGCACGCGCAGTTTCTCTGTTTTGATTTTAAAAAGGTTAGTTGAATAATTGCAGTCCCTTACTGTACAATATGCAGTATATATATATATATATATATATATATATATATATATATATATATATATATATATATATGCAGTGTGCGATTTGCCGGTGGGGATGGTGGGGATCATCCCCCCCTCTGGTTTACACGTCCTACCCTCTGCTGAATTATTTTTATCCTCGGTGGGGATAAAAATTATCCCCCCTACCCAAAGTATTTTCACCATTACATCGTAATAATTAACAACCAAAATACACAGGGTCCGTCTTCATTTTGATTGTGCTGTGATTTTGATCTACCGGGAGCGAGTCAGAGGCGTCGCGCGTGAGCGCAGGCTGGATGACAACGGGATAATCTCTGCCGCCGCCGCTCTAAATCCATCAAACTGGCCATCTGATGAAGACGAGCGCATCCTCTACGGCGATGAAAAACTTCTCGCCATACACAAAACTCTTGCTGTTGAGGCCGCAACCAGTCCCATACTCCTGAAGGAGTTCCATGAGTTTAAATGTCACGGTGTCACAGGAGAGAGCATGCGCAAAGTTCTCACCGCTGTCTCCACGCTCCTAGTGTCCACAGCCGAGTGTGAAAGAGGTTTCAGCGCCATGAACCACATTCTTACAGATGGCAGAAACATAATGAATGTGTCCACACTGCACAATCTGCTTTTCATCTCTGTAAATGCACCAGATGTTGCCTCCTTCCCGGCCCGCAGATTTGCAGAGATGTGGTTGAAGCAGGGTCACCACGCTGCTATCGATCCGCCAACAGGAAAGCAAAAAAAAGAGGCTGAAGTGCGTCATCAGAGCGGACTGTTTTCGTAGTCTGACCTATAGTCTACCCGATTAACCCATAAAAAAAAAAAAAAACGTCTTGACAGCACATTGTGGTATTTCATATTTTCTGTTGAACTGATATCGGGAAAAATATATATATTTTTTTATTTGGCACATTTAAAAACAATATTAGCTATGAGAAAATATTTCTGCAAATGCAGTGGTTAAGTTCACGTTCAAAATAGGCCTACCGCCTACGTTATGAAGCCTAAGTGTAAGGTTTAGATACAGAAGGTCACAAGATCAACTGTTTTCATAAGTTTTCACACTGTTGTGTGGTTATTTTTCCTGAAGAAAATGTCTCAAAATTATCCCCCCCTCTGGTTTTTTCACAAATCGCACCCTGTATATATGTAAGGGATAATGCCCGACGAGGTGTCCATTATCAGGAATTAATGGACGACGTGGAGGCGTGAACCGTCCGACGCGAAGCGGAGGACGGTTGCCTCCGCGAAGTCCATTAATTCCTGATAATGGACACCTCGAAGGGCATTATCCCGCTTATACCACGGTCACTTACCAACGGTGACCAAATTAAGACCATTCATTTATATTTTCATGCGTTTTACAATCTGAATATAAAGTTTTCCACAAAACATACATTTGTTTCCCTGGTTACGCCTGAGGGTCCGACTAATACCCGGAACCACCATTACACGCCCGTTGGGTTCTCATGCAACGGAAACGTTTTTCACTCCTTCAGTAATTAGGACGGACCATAGCTACGACTTTAGAACGGGAGGTAGCGGGAGGTAATATAGTCCGCTGAGCTTTGTTTTGTTTCCCGTTGCTAGGGTTACTACTATTTTAGAGACGATACGCCAGCTAGCGCATTAATTGAGAACGGTAAACAGACAATTTGACGGAACTACTTGTCCAGGTGTCCGTATATCAGGAGTTAATGCACACCCTGCATCCAATCAGAATCGAGTATTCCCGCAAACCGTGGTGTAAATATATGTATATATAGATATAAATACGTGCTCGTATTTTCGAAAAATACTTTGTGTCTCATTGACGAAAATGTTATGATCGCATAATTGTTGTCTTTGATTTCGCAACATCCTGTCATCTTCTCTTTAACACCTCTGAGGAACTCTTTACATATCTAATTCAATTTAATTCCAACCTTTATCATCGGGGTGAGCAAAAAGTGAAAGATATCTGACTTTTCTCAACACCCAAATCTGTCAGATTTGCCCGCTGCGTATTTTGTAGGTCA
>NC_044061.1:19670653-19730653 GCF_902167405.1 Gadus morhua | reverse complement strand
GCAAGACCGTTACTAAGTGAGTTTTCAACAGGCCAATCGGATCTTGAGACCACCACCAACGAGACCTCCCACTGTCCTTCTGTTTTGTTTCCAGGAAAACACATCATACTACGAAGGCACGACACCCTCGGAAACAAAGATTTTATGTTGTCCGTAAACACTCGCTTATCACGCCTTACCAGCTCTGTACCCACAATGCAGTGCGATGCCGTTATATGTCCACAAGCAGGATCACACACAGGAATGCCCACAGACAGATGCACATTGACACAAACAAATGATTCACGCACACACAAACATGTAAAGGAAATCGTGAACTCATAAATGCACATGTACAGATTTAACAAACTACCCCCACGCACAAACGTAATTGCGTTCTCTGTGACTAACCCATGTAATCCTACCCACACACACGCCATGGTCTGTGTAGTGATTTCAGTGGCTCAACCCATATGGTAGTCACCCATTGAGCCATGCTGAGCTTCCACACACACGCACGCACGCACGCACGCACGCACGCACACGCACACACACACACAAACACACACACACACACACACACACACACACACACACTCACACACAGATGGTGACCTAGTATCAGTGGACAGGTTATGTACACTGATGATTAATTTACCCAGATCAATGATTCACGACCTGGTCACTGAGGAGTGTTTGTGTGTTTGTGTGTCTGTGTGTGTGTGCGTGTGTGTGTGTTTGTGTACTGGCATGAGATCGCACTCCAACTAGCTAGCAGGTAGGTCATGTCTCATGTAACTGAAATGTCATCGAAGGAAATGTACAAGTTATTTGCCATATTTTATCATAACAATCTAAGTGAACAATTGATTCTGTATTGTACAAGAAGTTATGGTTGTTCATAAAACAAAAATCTTCTGTCAGTTGGTTCTATCTTGTTGGATTCAGAGTACCACCACAGGGAATAGTTTACATTTATTGTACATGCTGTCCAAGTCCAACTGATTCATCCCTCACCACTACTTGGGCTTAGTTGCATACAATTGAGGGACATATACGTGTATGTTTTTACAGGGTGTGTGTGTGTGTATGTGAGCGTGTGTGTATGTAAGCGTGTGTGTTTGTGCGCTTGGGGTTCACAACCACCCTCTTCATACTGTGAGGAAACCATTTTCTCCCACCAAAAGTGAAAGTGAAAGTTTAAAAAATTGTCAGTTGGTGGAATTGAGGGGGCGGATATGTTAATTTGTTAATTAATACTCAACACCCTGCGAGCCATTTAAGTTTCTCACCTCATTAATTATGCACTTTGTATATACTCAAATGTCCTCCAATGCCAAAAGATAACTTACTAATTAGCACTAGTATCTTTTTTAGCAAGTCTTTAAATAGGACAAGTAGTGCAATGAAGTGTGTGAATCCAAACCAAGTTGTTGTTTAGCCCCGCCTCCTGTCTTCTTCTAACCAATCGACATTTCCTTCCTCTGTTACCTCTGCACTGCTAAGGTCTGCAACCTTATCTAAAAGTGCAAAGAGGTGTTTTTTCACACATAAATATTAATGCACTGGCACAATGTGTTCCCGGGACTGTCTGTGTTAATCAACCATGTGTCAGTTTTGCTCGACTCGGCAACAGGATGCTCTTTACTGTCCATCCGTCCGTCTGGGCTCCCATTGGCTGTCTCCGAAGTTGACAGGTCCTTACAGTTACATTATGAGCACCTCATTATTCATAAAGGTCATTTTGTGACAAAGACCAGCTATGATGGAGCAATGCAGCGAAAGGATGGACAGAATAATTTTGGGTCAAAAATAGGTTTGGTGATCATTTGCCGGGTTGAAATTGTAAGATTTTAAGCACTTATGGGCACAATTTAAGATAAGCCATTTTTGATGGTTCCACCTGGACACTGACGTTATCCTTCAGAGTTTAGGAATGAAATGAGATAATAATCCAAAGTTCATATTAAAACATTCCATTTTGGACAGAATATCGTATGCTAAATGACATTAAATCCACTACATAGAGCAATATTGGTAACAAATTAACATTAGAATTTGAAACAGGCCATTCAAATCACTGCACATTATCATATTAAACTGAACAGTCCTTATCTGACCGGTAAGTTGAAAGCTGAATTTGAAGAATAAAATAGGAAACCAGGCCATTGTGGGTTTACCCATAATAACGGCAACAACCTTTATAACCACCTTTTAAAAAATGTTTGCAAATAAATTATTGAAATCTATTAGCATTGATAGTTTGTATAACCGATAATATTAAAATAACTCAAATTAGGAAGTGTACCAAAATCATATATTTATTTTTCCACTAACAGTACTTTGCCAGAATGGAAATTTGTGGGGCTGAAGTGGGGCCTAACAATGATTTATCCCTGGGATAAGGGGCTTCCTCATAGATGACAATGACGAATACCCACAGCTAGCCTACTGGTCCCCGTTCCCTCCTGTGCTTCTGATCTAGGTCCCATTGTTACCAAGTTGCCACTGGATAAAAAAAGTGTCTTTAGGAACTGGGTTATTGGTCTGCATGGGCTGGGTACAAGTGTACTTCAAAACTGGATATTGAGGAGCAACATAATAAAATGTTTTTGAAAGCACGTTTAAGGTCGGACACGAAGATGACATTCAATCAGCACACCATTGGTTTCCCGAACCGGGAGTGACCATAGTCACCGTTCGTTTCCCAACTGAAGACTCTAGTATAGGAGCCATTCTGCCCGAGATTGGAGCGGACACTCTCATTGCAGAGTTGAAAATGTCAGAGACGAGTGAAAAGCAAACAAATCAACGTATGTAGCGCGCACAAGGGCCAAGATGACCTCATTTTTGGTTTCTTCCCCTGCATGCAGTTCCCACACGGAGACTATGAATAAGGGATAAGATAACAGGTCTGCAAAAACAACTTTGGCCAACATTTTCATGGAGACATTAGTCTTTATGTTATATTTTAAAGACACTGAGATATTTGGGATTAGAATAGTGATACCATTATGATAGGCCTCTTCATGTCTCATAATATGTTTCAGACCTGTGGTCTCTCAGGCTAGGTGAAAGCGGATACATTTCCGTACATGGCAATGTCTTCGCTAGAATTTTTGATGAGGCTGTAAGTGCACACCTAAACAAATGGTGGAAAAAAGACACCTCTCTCATGCATATCACAAATAGGTTTGGGCTGACTGTCCGCTGATCATGGATCACGGATCTTGTGACAATTTGATTTAATAATTTTCAGTGTTGCGCGATGCCATTTTCCAAAGGCTCTTGTTGCAGTGTTGGAAAACACTGGCTTATTGTGTGGGGAAGGCCAAAATGGACATAACAAAAAATACATGTTTAGACTTTTAACCAGTGAGAGAGGACATGGCCTCATCGTTCTCTGGAGTCCTTCAGCCTTCGTACCGTAACCTTGGTCGATAGGGTTAAATAAAGGCCACTTCCTGGTCAAATTGTTTCATATTATTTTTATGTATAGCATATATTCGATACATTTTTTAATCTAAGGCTTCTTCTGACAGGAAATCTGATACATTTCATTTAGCAGCAGGTAAGGGGTTTGAGCATCGTACAGGTTGACTTTTGGGCATTGGGGATCAAATCCACCTTTCCGTTGTTAATCAAAAACCCTAACCAGCAGACTACTCTGCACTACGTTGTTTGAGGCTCTGGTGTTGGCCTCAGAAAGATTTAACGTGTGACTGGAAAGATGTTGTGTACAGCAGTTTGGATTCCTGTTGGGTGTTGCTGTGGGGGAGTGTTTGTTCTTTGCTGACATTGCATGTCAGCACGTACAAGGTAATAAGTTGAAAATATGAAGTAAATACCGTTGAGATGACTTAATTCTAATCTCTTCCCATCCGACAGATGAGTCCATCATTCACATTTCAACCAGCGCACACATCTTAAGTACTTTCCTCTCTGGTAAAAAAGAAAGAAATCCCACACAGAAGAAAAATGTACTTTGAAAGATTGCCTCTGCTGAGTTCTCCATTGGTCCAAGAGGTCAGAGGTTGTGTTTACTTCCATGTGGATCCATAATGCATGGGCTGGATGGTTTACTTAAAGGAACCTCTGCGCCACTCATGGCTCCTGATCCCGGCAGTGTGACGGACGGGCCAAAGGCCAGGGAAGATAACCAGGTGTCAGGTTAGCCCTACGGGTAGCCCTCCTGGCTCTGTATAGACACACACACACAGACTAACACATTCACACACAAACACACACATACAGACGCACACATTCAAGCACAGTCACACACTCATATACACACCTGCACACTCAAGTAGACACACTGACTCACACGTTTACACACACACACGCACGCACGCACGCACACACACACACACACACACACACACACACACACACACACACACACACACACACACACACACACACACACACACACACACGCAGTCTCACATATAATCACACGGATATATATGCATAAACACGTTGAATCACACATGCACACACCTCTCTGAGTCACTCCCACACAGCCAAAAGTATATACACAGTATGCACTTACACATGCACACACGCACATGCACACACACACACACACACACACACACATACACACACACACACACTCACACACACACAGGGCCGTCGGACTGCGGGGACAAAGGGGACAGTTGTGGGGGGGCCCTGCACACACACACACAGAGTCTCAGCGTGTACAAACACACATGCACACATTCTCGCTAGCATCCTGTCCCACACCCATACTCTAAGTAAATACTATGCTATTAAATTGTATTTTCTATTTTGTGACACCTAACCCTACAACTTTATACGACGGAAGTATAGACCGATCATTCAACAGGATAATAAAATAAATATCCGGCCTTCCTTTCTTCCACATTAACTAGTAAAATACAAAACAGTATATGTTACAACCAAAGAGCAATGGTCATTGTTAAGATGCTCCAAAAAAAACTAATTACCAACTACCTGATTAAAAATGCTAGCCAACACCCATTCTTCCCTCCCATTAAAAACTACACTTACATATATGTGTGTTCATATATGTAAGTGTAGTGCCTGACCACATATTTTGGCCTCTTTTTTATTTTGGTAGAATCCCACTATGTAGCGTACATATTTTTTAGATCTTCTTTATGATACTCATTTCAAAGGGGTGTACAAGTCCAACATGAACATTTTCTGATTATTGTTCTTGAAGCCAGAGATGAAGGCAGAGCAGGCTTCAGTCTGCTCACAGGGGTTGTTCTAAGTGGTCCTGTTGACGGTTTAGAGCCACGCTCAGCACGCCGCAGCGGCATTAGCGAGCAGCATTGATGGATGAAGACGCGCCGCACGGCTCCGTGAGCAGGCATATGTGTGTGGCTGTGTGTGAGCCCGGGGGGCATCTGACAACCCGCTGACGGACAAATCAAGCGCCCCCCTCCCGGAGACGAGCTGCTCTTCTGACGCGGGAGCGCTCCTGTTCGCTCTGGCTCGTCCCCATCAGCCGGCAGCCATCCCATCCGTGAGCGCCGTCCAACAGAAAAATGTGTTTGTTGCCTCTCCCTCCTTTTACTCTTTTGCTCTCTCTTGCTTTGGTACGTCTATATTTGCCTTTATACCTCTCTCTCTTTCCGTCTCTCTCTAATAGTACGCAACATAATACTGATTGTTACATTGCTCATTGTCGTATAATCGGCATCATCATCATTATCTGCTTATCCTGAAAGTGGAGTTCTATTGAAATATTACATTCGACATTCAATCCTTATAAAAACTGGATGGTTTCCACTTGAGGTTGCACACACACCAACGCACAAACACACATAGCAACACAGAGGGAACCCCCGTAGACACAGGAGATCATTTAAGCTCCAAAATAAGAAGACAAAAGGCTGGGAATCAACCAAAGCTTTCTTGAGATCCAAGGCTACAACTCTATTTTACACTAAGAATCGATTTCCTCAGCAGATACTCATCGCAAAAGCCTCAGCGTTGCTGATGTTCCTCGCGGAAGGTGGAAGAGAAGGAAGTGGGTGCCTTGATTACATTGTGCAGTGTATCGTGGGGAGGTGTCGGAGGAGCAGAGAGGTGGATCCCGTCCTAATGAATGGAAACAGATGGCCCGCATGGACGTCAGGGCGCCTGCCAAAACAAACAGAAGCATGAGGCGAACGAGGAAGAAAGAGAAAAAACCATGTAAGGGGAAGAGTGTGGAACGGGGAGAAACACAGGGAGTGACTTTTCCCTTTTTCCACATTTGGTTTCTTATAACAAAGCGCCTTTGGATCTTTCTGTTTTCTATCGCAGCCTTTGCTGTCGGACCACCTCAGAAGTCTCGGGGTGTGGAGGCGCGATGCAGAATATCTGCTAAGGGGATGATGATCATTTCTGCCACATCACTAAAGACATTAGTTATGCGTGTCAGAATCTGGAACATTTGCATGAGAAGCCGGCCACACGCATGCAAAGTCATGCACACGCACGCACACACACACACACACACACACGTGCATGCAGACAGTGACGTTGCTTCGGTCTCCATAGACTTGCCAGATCATCCGACGGCGGACAGTTGTAAGGACTGCTGCTTACCGCCAGGCTTAAATACCGCTAAGCTCATAACACCGCTTACTCATTTTACACACTGAAACACACACACACACACACAGACACGCACACTCGGATCTGTATCAGTAGATACGTAGACAAATACACGCAGGTGAAAACACACACACACACACACACACACACACACACACACACACACACACACACACACACACACACACACACACACACACACACACACACACACACATACGCACGCACACACACACACACACACACACACACAATATCACACACACACAGCCATATACATAATAACCATGCACAAGAGGAGAAATTCTGTAGCCCATCTACGGCCTCTACCACACCCACCTCTTCCTCAGATCACGGGGCACCGGGAGACTCTGCAGGCTGGAACGGCTTGTTTGGTCCCCTCACGCAGTGTGAGTTCACTCCATGTAGGATCCGACAGAGGGAGGACTTGTTTTATTATCGCTGTTTTTTCATTTAGTTCATCAATTAATTCGCCCCTACGTTCATCACTCCTTGCCAATATGTATTAATCCGTTCTTTAATATGGGTCTTTATCACAATTTAAAGACCATTTAAATGATGGTTCTGAGGCAGTCACAACATTTCCCTATCCCAAACCATTTATGTATCCATCATTTATTTAAAACGTGCAATTACTCAACATTCGCTGCTGAGCAATTGTGATTAAGGCAATTTAGATGGTGGCATTATTAAAGTACTGTGAATTTGAATCTCATTCCCTACAGGATATGCAAGAGAAAAGATTGAGGAAGCAAACAAGATGGATGCCTCCTTAGCAAGGAGGGAAAGAGACACTAGCTCAGAAAGGCAATCGATGTTGGCTGGCCAGACATAAAATGCATGGAGATGTATTTCATGTCCTGCCAGCAGGTGCCTATCGCTTTCCTCGCAGGCATTATGCTAAGTAAGTGAGTAACGACGAGTCATACTGAGTCAGATAATGTAAAAACAGAAAGTAAGATGAATACCAAATAACGTTTTTTGTGATTTTCAGTTCAAAATAGGGAAAAGCTGTTGAAAGAGAAAATGAGAAAATGAAGAGAAAGAATGTGATTGACATGAGAGAAAGAAGGTGTGATCGAGATAAAACAAGGGGAAAACAGGTATAAAGAGAGAAAGGACAGAGATGGAGCAAAAGACAAGAGCGAGAGAGAGTGTATGATCCCACCACACCATTGCGCTATGCATTAGCTTTAGCTGAGTGGATGCAGGGATTATACCACGGGCTGAAATGGAGTTGCTGTTTGGATAGGGATCAAGTATTTAAACAAAAGGATTTCTCATGCAGGCGTCATTGCCTCTTTCTCTCCTCTCTTCCGTTCTCCTTCTCTCGTTCTTACATCCCTCTCTCCATCACCTCACCTCCTATTCATATCCCATTCCAATTTATTACGTTGTTTGTCTGTGTTGCGTGTAAACACTTCAAGATGGAGGTCGTTTTTCCATAACATTCCCATAATGCAATGGATTTGAAAAAATAATATTATACATGGGGCAGCAAATGTTTTAGTTGTGCAATATGTCTCAATCGTTATACAACAGGCCGCTTAATGAACACCCTTTCTCATACATTCTATCATGGTTGTGTCGTGTGTAGTGTTAACCTTACCAGGGGAAATGGACACAGATCCATAAGTGTACTTTGTTAGATAGATTCATCGGAACCCCGCCCACGCGCGGAGCGTGCCTTGTGCACTGCAGTGGGTGTCAACAAGCCCATCTGTGGTTCTGCTGTGTATCTAGTTAGCCCGTAATTGAGCCAATCTCTCCGTACCACATGCTCTCCGCCCCGGGGAAAGGTAGTAGGACCATGGATTTATCACGTCTGTATGCAGCTGGAGACGGAGAGGGAGCAGTGGTCGCATGATGGCATTTATTTTCAATTGAACATGTCTAAACGTGACACGCTGATACCTTGTTCCTCTGCAATACCGCTTTGCCGCTTTCAGACTGGTTGGGATTGTCTATGTTTGAGTGCCGAAGTCATTATCAATCCATAACATGTAAATTGCTCCATTATATGAAATGGCGAATCCCACTCAGCTGACAAATCAGGATATAAATTTGGGACTTTAAGTCTAAAGTATTTTTATTTTTTCCCCCCTGTAAGCGATCAGATAATGTCTTTGGTGTCCTACTTTCACACACACACACACACACACACACACACACACACACACCTGGGCCACCGGAGGCCAGTCAGACAGCATTTTACACTTTATACAGTGAGTGCTTTTGTCTTCGGTAATATCCGCTGACATTTCGAAACTTGCATTGCTCCCTCTGCCATTTGCTATGTTGTCTATATATAGCATGTACAACTTCTGTGGACAGTGGAGTGCCGACCTGACTGTTGTTATATAACAACAAGTATTGCAGCTGTAGGTTAATGGAAGCTGCTGGACTGAAATGTCAACCTGTGAGTTTGTTAATAAGTTCCCCTGTAAGCACTACCTCCCTCTAGTGGTCCAAAATCCCTTCATGGATCTTTTCGTTTAATCACTAATTTTCAATGCTTATGCTTTTTTTTTGTCAAAGCTTCAGTCAGTTTTATTTTATTTTATTTTTACTCAGTTGAAACACAAGTAAAACATATGTCTAAATAAGATTGAAGAATTAAATCATGTAATCACCCTATTTCAATTAATAATTTAAACGAGAGTGGGATTTATCTTGAAACTTGCTTTAACCCCAGAATAACGATAATCTGTGTGTTTGTGTGTGCTTGTGAGTATGCCTTCATGTGTGTGTACATGTCAATGTTACTCTGTATTTATGAGTTGTTGGAGAATGTGGGTGCGTGCCTGCATGTGTGTGTGTGTGTGTGTGTGTGTGTGTGCGTGTGTGTGTGTGTGTGTGTGTGTGTGTGTATCTGCGTATTTTTTGTGTGCATGTTTGTGTGTGTATGTTACAAGTGTACACTCAGCAGCAATAGAAGCTTCCTGAAGCTGCTTTCTCTGTGTGAACTTGCAGAGCGGGAGGGTGAGGCTCAATAGATGCCTTCTTACGGCTAATTTGTTCACCTCATTAAATATTGAAGGGCAGGCAGATTTGTGTGATTGCAAATGTACCGCCTCCACAAGACTTGGTTATGCCTTACAGCAGGCGGAATGGGGGAGAATGCACAGAGCTAAAGCACTGCTACAACAATACACAGGTTCACAGACACACTCATGTGAACGAGTGAACTGGCATGCACGGTTTATCTATTGCCATTGGGCTGTTTTTTTGTCTACATGAATTCATGGCGTTCTCATTCATGAGCTTATTTGGGGAGCTGAGATGAGATGCTAAACAATTTTTGTTGTGAAAATGAAACAAAAGACCTCACCATTATTCTTACATGTTCATTCATAATACATGAGCATCTATCTAACATGCATGTGAATTTCCCAAATGTCCTCCATTTCCCTTATTATATAACTTTATGGCAACAGACATCCATTAGAAGGTTGACACAACAGGCATCCATCAGAAGCCTTCCACATTGAATCATAAAGACCAGTCGTGGTCGGCTTTTGAGTTCAGCCATGTCTCTCTGGCTGGCTGCCAGGCACCCCGCAGCCCCTTAGGATGTGAACATGCGATTGGGTCTACTATGTACTCTGGCTGTTCTTTCTCTCTCTCCCCTCCTAACTCTTGCCTCCCTCTCTCTCTCTCTCTCTCTCTCTCTCTCTCTCTCTCTCTCTCTCTCTCTCTCCTCTACCAGGCCTCTCTCTCTCTCTCTCTCCCTCTCTCTCCTCTAACAGGCCTCTCTCTCTCTCTCTCTCTCTCTCTCTCTACTCACAATGTCCTCTCTCTCTGTCTCTCTGGGTCTCTTCTCACCTCACTCTCTACTCCTCACTATGGCCTTTCTCTATCTCTCTCTCCTCCTCATTCCATCCTCTCTCTCCCTCTTCGTCCCTATCTAGCATATCTCTCTCTCTCTCTCTCTCTCTCTCTCTCTCTCTCTCTCTCTCTCTCTCTCTCTCTCTCTCTCTCTCTCTCTCTCCTCACCTTACTCTAGCTCTGCCATACTCTAGCCTCTCTCTCCCCCTCTCAGTCTGTTTGGTATGCTTTACAATTACCATGGCTCTACCCACGCTGACCCGCAATTTAGCTTCCTCTTTCCTCTCACTGTTTCCACTTACACCTCTCACTGTTTCTGAGTGTGTGTTCGTGTGTGTGTGTGTGTGTGTGTGTGTGTGTGTGTGTGTGTGTGTGTGTGTGTGTGTGTGTGTGTGTGTGTGTGTGTGTGTGTGTGTGTGTGCATAACTGTGTGTGGCTGTGTGTCCACCTGGGTTTGCTTTTTCTGGACACTCAGTGTGCATAAATGTGCACACCGTACATCATGTATGGTCAACTGTACATATGTACAGTCATGGCTAGAGCTTGGGAATCCCCCCCCCCCCCCGTCACATGACCCATGCCAGGTATCATGTGACTGTCATTTGGCCGCTGTGTGTGATGTCAGCAGTGATGCAGACTACAGCAGTGAAAGATGTAGAACGTGATTCTTGAGCAGGGTCCTAGAAAGAGAACAGTGGTCCTTGTCCTCTTGTTGTTGTTATCCCTCCATCTCTGTACGTGTTCCGTTCCTCTCCCACCTCCTCCCCCTCACCCCAAATGGCCACTTTACTTCAATGAATTGGGTTCAGATCCAATCTTGGCTATTGTCAGATGTAGTTTAGAGGCTATTTCTTAATGGGGCGACCATTGCTCTTTGCTCTGCTTTCTCTCCCCCTTGCTTCCTGATTGGGTAGTCCTGTGACCTTCCCCAGGGGAGATGAATTGTTTGCTTCGGTTACTTGAGCGGAGCTGGGAGGAAGTTCGGTCGCTTTTCAAAAATATGTCCAGTGCTACAAAAGTATTGCCTATATGGCAAAGGTAGAAATTTATACACTACCTTTTTTTATTTTGCTGATAGGCAATTTTGTACTTTAATCTTGAATCTGCAAAACAAGCATTAAATAGATGAAAAAATATGTATGACAGCTAACTGTCCGTCCACACCAGAAGCGAATTGAGCGACCAAATCGCCGGAAGTCATTCACTTTCTATGGGCAAGAGCGACCAAAGCGACCAACGCTACCAGCGGCCAAAGTTGAGCGACCAGAGCGTCAAAAAGAAGTTGAAAACTTTTTAACTTTATGCAAATGACTATTATTCGCTTCAGCGGCCAAACACTGACAGCCAATCGGAATGTAGACGCTCTTCGCTTGCGTGGATCCCAGGGAACATCGGCAGGCACTTTGGTTCCTACCTACCTTTATTCACTCACTGAACAAAATGTCGGCTGAAGTATTAATCGCGGCTGTAACTGGGCACCCGGTGTTGTACGAACCCACCCCTTTTCAGTTCAGAGATCGAAACGCCGTAGTGGTTTGGATATCAAGTGATGATAAGCGGGAGTATTTATAGGCTACATCTAGAACGTTCGTATTTAAGCGGGAATCATTTTAATTTGCTCACCATGCCACCAATCTAACCAACCAATCGCGTGTAGCATGCTTTAAACAAAACCAAAAAAGTTTTTGAAATCGTCACATAAACAAACTAATCGACAAGACGAGGGATAAATGACAAGGGATATATCTAGTCTAGATAGATAGAAAGCCTAGTCAAGTCTTTATTAATACCAAACGACACAAATCGTCGGGAATCCATTTAGGTGGTTCGGCCCACACAGGACAGTAGCCTACAACATCACACAGAACAAGTCTGACTGGACATACACACAATACATCACATTAAAACTAGACACGCGTTGATTGATAGATAGATAGACAGAAAAGCCTAGATAGATCGATATGTTCCATTATTTGCCTTGCGGAGCCAACCAGTCCTGTGCGCGTATGCAAATTAGCCATGTGCGCGAATGTCTATTTGTTTTGAATGCGACGAATGAGTGCAGATCATGATTTGCAGATCCAGATCAGTGAAACATATTTTAACTACTACAGCACGCAGGGTTTTTTGTTGTCGGTTGTAATTAGCCTACATTTTAGGATTTTTTTTGTATTGGGGGGAATCACTGTCCTACTTGTTGTCGAAGCACTTTATCGAACAAGCAAAACCGTCTCGGCAATATGGCCAAGGTGTATGGGAGAGTTCACTATTTGATATGGCTGTCTGTAGGGCCTACTAAACGCATACGGCTCCTTTAAATGCGTCTGCATAATTGAATTGTACGTCATGAGCGACTTGAGCGACCAAAGCGAACAGAAAAATTCGCAGCGAAACTTTGACGCTTTGGTCGCTCCTGGTGTGGACGTACAGTAACAGTAAAAGCTTTTAAATGACATCCCAACAATCTAGGTTATCTATCTAAACGGAATTAAGAATGCATGCTTGTCTGTTTCCTTACTTCTCTAACCTTATAAGAGGGGCATGAACTACCATTCATTCCCATTAACACCCTTGCCTCCGTATAAGCACTGAGTTCTGGTCTGGCTAAAGTTATACCTTGATGTACTCCAAGCCCATCTGCCTGCTACGCCTCGGGCTATTCTCCTCGCTTCCAACCTTCCAAAGATGTGTATGTATGGCAGAAACGGCAGGTAGGTTTGGTTCACCGTGACTGGGGAATCCATCGGAGAAGCAGTCCTTTATTTTGGCATCAATCTTTCTTTTATTGGCTGTCCTCTGGTTCCACAGCATCACAACCAGCCCCGTTGCTTCATGAAGTTTGCCCACACATCAGATGTCAACAGCAGCCGCCCGTCCAGCCTTTCAACCTCCTCCACGCCCAGCCTCCTCCTTCACACCGGGGATCGAGTTTGCCTCTTGTATCATTTGTAGATAACAAGCGTCTGGTTGTCAACAGGACTCTCCCACCGCTGATCTGGCTGCGTGACCCCTCGGTGCTGGAGTCTGGACGAATCCTCCCACTGATTGACAAGATGAGAGATAGTTGGACGGATAAAGCGAGAGAGACAGAGAGAGAGAGAGAGAGAGAGAGAGAGAGAGAGAGAGAGAGAGAGAGAGTTAGATGGATAGTTGAGTGAAAGAGACAAAGAGAGAGACAGACAGAGAGAGGAATGAGTGAGAGAGACAGAGAGAGAGATACAGATAGAAAGAGGACTACGAGAGAGAGAGAGAGAGAGAGAGAGTAAGATGGATATAAAGAGTGAGAGAGAGATTGAGGGAGGGGCAGACAGAGAGAGAAAGAGATTCAGAGAGGGATGGACAGAGAGGGGCATAGTGAGAGGCATGAGAGAGAGAGTGAGGGAGGAAGTGAGAAAGCAAGCAAGAGGGAACGATTGAACAGGAGAGAGAAAGAGAAGAGTGTGGGGAGGGTGTGTGAGAGAGAAGCGGAGGGAGAGAGAGTTTGGTAGATAGATAAAGCAACAAAGACAGAGAGAAAGAGGGCAGACAGAGAGTGAGATAGAGGGACAGAGAGAAGAATGAGAGAAGGAGGGAGGGAAATTGAGAGGGAGGGATCCGAAGATTGAGCGAGAGAGACAGAGAGAAAGAGTGGGAGAGATGGAGAAAGAGAGTCAGGGAGTTTCGGACAGAGAGAGACAGAGTGAGAGAGACAGAGAGGAAAGATAGAGAGTGAGGGAGGCAGAGAGGGTGGGGAAGAGAGACAGACAGAGAGAGAGAGAAAGATAGAAAGAGACAGAGACAGTGAGAAAGAGGGATATAAGGACTGAGAAGGAGATAGACAGCGAGAGAGGCAATGATAGTGAGGAAGAGAGAGAGACAAAGAGAAAGAAAGGGAGGGAGCAAAAGGTCAAGAGATGCAGAGTAAAATAGTGAAAGAGCAACAGAGAAGAACGGGATTTGAAAGGAAGTGACAGAAAAAATGAAAGAAGATGAAGAAGAACAATGAAAGAAATATACATAGTACGCATCAGAGTTAAGAGGAAAGAACAGAAGCGTGAAAGAAGAGAAAAAATCTAAATTGTTTCATCCGAGGGACAATATTACCCATACGAAATACAACAAATAATGATTAACAAAATGAAAGGTAAAATATTGAAAATTATCCTCTCTTCGATTAAAAATATCTACATAGTGAATGAATCGTCTAAGGTATGGTGGGAATAGTAATATCTACCTTTTACTTTCATTATTTAACATTGAACTGCTGTTAAATTTAACTTGAACTCTCATGTTCTTGTTGAAAGTAGTTCTAAACGGGTCGCTTTCAACTCACTTTATTTGTTGAAGTATTTTGGTATGGTAACTATGAAGCAAAAGGGACGGAATTGTATCCAACACTTGTAGTGAGAAATACCGAGAGCTACTTCAAGCCCCGGGACTTATGCTGCGTTTTATTATCCATCCGTCTCGGAGGTCCGAGGACATTGCCTAGCGAAACGCACAAACACGCCCCTTTTCCTCGGACGGCGAACTCGCCATCTCGGTTGAACCCAGTGGTGACCGAGCAAAATTCCGAGACAGAATTCGAGATGGCTGCGCCCATTGTGACTTGAGGTATGAACTGTTTTCATTGTGCTTGGACCACTTTGGTGGTTTGAATGGCAATTTCAATCACTCGTATTACTGCAATACCTTACTGCGTCCGTATCTCTGCCTATGGCCTATAGCCTACTTATTTTGGAGCGCCTGGTCCTCTGCCAATGCTACCGCGACAACAGCTTTCCGGTCGGCGTCCATGTTTTCCTCCAACGACCGAGCGAAATAATAAAACCTGTGGTCGGTTCGCAGAGAATAATCGAACGCAGCATTAGGCCCGAGGCTTTCGGCCGGTCCGCCTATGATTCTCTGGCCTCCTCTCGCTCCGGGCAGCGAATGTACCAAGTAGGCGTGGCCTATGTGAGGTGGGCGTGGCCTATATGGCGTCTTAGCTGCGGCTTCTGCGTCTGTCTTAAAGATGCTGCCTTCTTTTATTTTCATGCATAGTCATGTCCCTAATATTGTACTGTACATTGACTGGTGCTTAGTATGGTTTGTGAGAATTGTATTTGATTATTTATAGTGTTTATTTTATCATGGGGCTGCGTTCTTGGCCAGGTCATTCTCGTAAATGAGATTTTAATCTCAATGAACTTCAACATGGTTAAATAAGGGATTGATGAATATGATGAATATGAATATGGTTAAACATGAGTAGGGACTATATTACACAGTTATTCCCAGAATGGCAGGATTATACAACTCAAATCTAGTTCAATAAACATCCATTCAAAAGATGTACTCAAAAACACGAACCCACCTCAAAAAACAACAACCAAGAGTCGGTTATGGTGACCTTACTGCTAAAGCTGAAAGAAAACCGGACATATTTCATATCTCAGGTCCTCTCTAAATATCAAACCATCTCATCTGGCAGCCATGTGGAATCAAATAAAGCCATTCTGTCCTTTCATCACATCCCCCTCAGACGCCTTCCAGAAGGACTATGAAAACAGGTTGTCCAGGCAACTGGAGAAGACCTGTCACTCACAAGAGGTTAGGAGCTATTCTCAGATTACACTTCAAATGCTATGACCTTCTCCTCTTTTTCACGGATCCCCCATAATCGTGTTCTTCATCTCAAACTTTTTCTTCGGGGCTTTTGGATGCTGAACAATGGCTGTATAATATTCAACCCCACTGAGGAAGTGCTGTTTTGATTCGCTAACAGACCAACACACTCCGAGAACGTCAAATACGACTGTTGGCAAGGGCACTTTAGCGTCGGTCGCTGACGGGAAAGATACCCTCCAGCGTCATCTTCAGACGGAGAGGGGGTTCAATTCATTACAATGTAATGCCATCCCCGGCGATGTTTGGCGTTCAGAGCGGGTGCTCCTGCAGCCCAAACACTCCTGTATTAACCCGACTACGGCTCTAATAGACGCTGTGAGCATCTTTCCTATGGGATCGTTTTTAGGATATTTTTCTGTGAAAATGGCGGACATACTTTTTATTCTGGGTGGAAAATATGATATTTTGGTATAGTTACGCCATTAAAATTGTTTATGTAAACCTTTTTAGCGAGAAATGTGCATTTTACTTTCATAATCTTTGCTCGGTGAATGTGAAGGATGTTTGGTTTGATAGTTATGACAAAGAATATTTCAGGTCTCGACAGAAATATCATAACATGGTTGCAATGATGGTTGCAATGGACGCTGAAACCAGCAACTCGCATGCCATTTAAATCCTGGCTATAAAACCATTGTCTATGCTGATTATGTTATTTTATGTAACGGTGTAATGATGTTATTTTATTTAACAACTTTAAAAAAATCTTTCAGCCCTGAAGGAAAAAATAATTTACCGCCGGAGTTTTGAAACTTATTGATTACAAGTCTAAACTGCGGAAAATAGGAACATATTCCAAGGTGCCTTTTGAAGGAAACCTTGGAATATGTGTCTATTTCCTAAACAGCGGACCCTAGTTCACTTGAGTCATGTGACGTTGACGGAGACCCATTGAAAAGAAAAGGGCAAAAAAAATGTTACAAATAATTCTATATTCATATATAATATATTAAAATATATTATATGAATATACAATTATTTTGTTATAATATTATAAGTAGACGATATCTTTTATTCAATTATCGTTATAACAAGATCTGTATCTGACCATCATCCCAGAAACTCTATAAATGAAATTCATATTGACGGTATGGCGCTATATCCCTATTCTCGCAAACCCATCTTGAATTGAATAGACCATTCTCGTTGCTTCGAGGAAGTCTGGTGGTCTCCGTATATAATAAATAAATATATTTATTTATTTATTACACAGCTCTGTGGAACGCTCCGTTCACTTGCATGGGCCTTCCCGACTTCCGGCGGTGAATTATTTTTTCCTTCAGGGCAAGACTTTCGGGGCTTTCCTGATAATGACCCGCTTGAATTCTTTTTTAAAGCTGTAAAATAAAATAACATCATTACACGTTTACATAAAATAACATAATCAGCAAAGACAATGGTTTTATAGCCATGATTTAAACGGCATGCGAGCTGCTGGTTTCAGCGTCCATAGCAACCATGTTATTATATTTCTGTCGAAACCTTAAATATTCTTCTTCATAACTATCAAACCAAACATCCTTCACATTCACTGAGCGAAGATTATGAAAGTTAAATGCACATTTCCCTCTAAAAAAACACTAGTATGTCCGCCATTTTCCCAGAGAAATATCCTAAAACCTATCCAATATAGGAAAGATGCTCACAGCGTCTATTAGTGCCGTGGTAGGGTTAATACAGGAGTGAATTTGCTGCTGGAGCACCCACTCTGAACGTCAAACATCGCCGGGGATGGCATTACATTGTAGTGATTTGAACCTCCTCTCCGTCTGCAGACGACGCCGAAAGGTACCCTTCGGCGTCGTCTGCAGAAGGGTACCTTTCCCGTCAGCGACCGATGCCGAAGGGTACCTTTCCCGTCAGCGACCGATGCTAAAGTGCCTTTGCCAATTTGACGTTCTCGGAGTGAGACTGTGTTGAACGGACGGCTGTATTTTCAGTGGAAAGACAGTGGAATTCCCTCGTGCATATTCTCTGACAGCAGAGCATTTCTGAGGTTTAATTTGTTCAAGGAGCTTAAAAGATTCATCAGTGATTGGTATCATTAGAGCAAACAGGATGTGGAGGAGAAGATTACATCCATTATTTTAAGTGGTGGCCCATGGTTAGTGAATGGCTGATTGCTGGAGACCAGCCATTTTGATGGAATAGTGTTGAGCAGCAGAATGTTTGACAGTAAACCTGAATAATCGTAACATTTTGTAATTGGCTGATTTTATTCCACTTCCTCGGCCGAGGCTGATGCCAGTTCTCATGTGTGAGTTCTCATAGGTAAGACTTCTTAACCCCGGATTCTCATTGATCAAATCAAGAAAAAAGGCCTGTCAATTATTCCGAAATCAACGTGGACAAGAGAAAGCCATTCTTCACAGTCTGCACCCTTATCCAACATGAAGCACGCTGCTCCATACCCATGCTAATGCATCTGTAGATGTTGTCTTATTGATTATTAGTGAAGCCATTTGGTGGATACAAAGTCTGTTATAAAGACGTTGTTTGGTCAACCCTTTTATTCAAAGCACTTTACTCCCAGACCATACATTTTATATAAGGGTCCCCAGTTGGGAATCAAACCTTGGATTTGGTGGTGATGCCTTGTTCTTCGTGTGTTGCTGGACAGGCCCTTGGTATTAATGGTATTGTAGCCTACTTGGATGCTAAATGGTAGATTGACTGCATTTATATAGTGCTTTCTTATGTGGCCACTTAAGCGCTTGGATGGACTGTTTGGATAGCTATACCTTTGTATGCCAATTAAAGGGATACACAAAACATTTTGATTACATTAAGATGAGCGGAAATAATGTTGTCAGATATTGATACCTGTCAGACAATAACCGGGGGTGGGGGGAGGGGGGCGTATGCATGACTTCATACACAAAGCCTAGTACTATCATTATTATCTAGAACCATGGTCATCTTAATGGGAGCAGAACACACTCACGCTCTCCAAAGGAGCGATAGGTTACGTGGATCTCTTCATGCTTTTGCAAAGCCTGGCCATTTCAGAAGTTCATAGTGGAAAGTAATTTGACTGATTGTCTAAAGGATGTACTTAAGAGCACAATCACATGTAATCAAGGCTTGTGTATAATGGTTTTTAGCGTTATTTGAAGTCAATGGGATCACAAAATGCTAGCATGAATATCCTCATGACGAAAAAAAAGACAAGCATTAGAAAAAAACACCTACACACAGCAGACCACCTTGGTCTGTCTTTAGCCACCGTCCAAACTCGGGATGTCTGGAAAGTCCCGGGAAAACCCGATTTCCAGCCGAGTCCATCTTTCCTTTATTCAACATTTTGTGTATATACAGGGTTGTAAAAAACAAGGGGCCCAAAATCCTCAAACAGACTGATATTAGCATTGTGTATATGCATATTGAGCGAAGAAATGAGCATGCAAAATCCAATCAAAGTGCTGGGGCTTGATGTAATTGCCATCTCCTCGACGAGCATGTATGTTAATTTCAACAGTCCACCACAGGGCTCCAGAACTTCTTAAACGCGCGCTTTGAAGCATTGTTCTGAAAAAGCCTCTTGTTCTTTAATCACAGCTAGTGAATTCAAATCAGGGATGACCGCATATGATATCATCTAAATGCAGATTACATTCATTATAAACCCTCAGTTTCACGGATATTCGATCACGCTCTCTGTCTCTCTCTTTCTCTCTCCCTCTATCTCTCTCTCTGAACACCTCTTCTCCCAACATCTGAAAAACACACACACATGAATACACACAGGCACACACCCGGACACCTACCCTTGTATATTCACATATGTAGCCCAGCACATGTACATGCACCCTCGAACATACCAGCACATGTACACGCAAACACATGGATCCCCACTCATATCAGCGCACTGCAGTCACACATACCAAGGTACATGCACACACAAACACACACACAAACACGTGCAAACATCCTCCCACCCAGACACACACTCTCCTCCCTATTTTTTTTATTTTCTGCTAAATAATAATTTGAGTGGTGACTGGAAAAAGAATAACGAAGAAAAAAAAATTGTGCCAGTGGCAAACAGACATGAATAATTTCTGCCTACTTGTTATGGCTGAGGGACGTGCGCTTGTGTCTGTTGTTCAGTATCAGTGCAGCAGTTGTTATTCTTGTTTACCGCCTGGTCAGTGGGACTGGAACAAGGACTTTATCATGGAAGAGGGCGAGGTGTAATCTCAAAGCAAAGAGACACCACCTCAGTGGTGTCTCCGTCTCTGAGACCATCTGTCTGCTGTGTTTGTGTGCGTGTGCGTGTGCGTATGCGTGTGTGTGTGTGTGTGTGTGACATTCAATTGTGTTACAGCAACATTAGTCTTTGTTTGAGGTGTCATGTCAATGAATTTCATTGATATCAGCTGCATCACTTTTACCCACACGCACACGCACACACACACACACACACACACACACACACACACACACACACACACACACACAAACACACTCCAGGAGTATTGTTTAATCTCTCTGGTCTCCACCCCTCCTTTCCTGCTGTAGACTCCATCCCAGTGAGCATAAAAACACAGCATTTGATTCCCTGCATGGGTTGGTTTCTACCCAAGCATCTCTTCATGACCACCATCTTCTGTTCCCAGACGCTCTTTGATACCCTGTTGTTCCAGGCACAGATTGAAATTAACTGGGATAGCTGCTTCTCCTGGCAGGGGACCAAGCAAAAATATATCTGCACGTGCAGAGAGAGAGAGAGAGAGAGAGAGAGAGAGAGAGAGAGAGAGAGAGAGAGAGAGAGAGAGAGAGAGAGAGAGAGAGAGAGAGAGAGAGAGAGAGAGAGAGAGAGAGAGAGAGAGAGAGAGAATAAGAGATAGAAAATAGAGGGAGTAATAGAGTGAAAGACAGGGAGTGAGTAAGAAAAATAAAGAGGGAGTAAGAGAGAAAGTGAGAGTAAACTAGAGAGAGCAGCAGAAGGCTGGAGAGTGAGGGAGAGAGAAAGTGCAAAGTGTAAATTTCAGTAAATAACAGACAGCACAGGAATGTTGTCTTCTATTTAATTACAAGTTCACGATTTAATCATCCAGTTTTTGTGATATAAACAAGGTGGGAGAATAGCAAAAAATAAAGTCTCAAAATGTAACAGGTCTTTGTCATTGTGTGTTTTAGTGTGTGTGTGTGTGTGTGTTTCTGACAGATACTCAAACACAGCCACACTTTAACACAGTTCAAATTTGCATGCATGAATTTGTGTGTGTTGCTGTGTGTTTGAGTATGCTGTTCGTGTGTCTGCGTGTTTTTGTGTTAGTTTGTGCGTGTGTGTTGTGTCTGCGTGTGTGAGTGCGCATGTGTGTGTGTGTGTGTCAGGTTATAGTTGGCGTTTTAGTTTCCCCAATGCGTTGGGGTCTGCATGCCTTCATTCCCTAACTGCATAACTTTATGTAGCTGAAGAGCCTATCTACCAACACTATCCAGCCCTCCATTCTCTCTGCTGTCTACTGAATGTAATGCATTGCAAAGGATTGTTTTAGTACTCTCGCTCTGACACTAATTTCTAGTTAAGAATTTCCCCCAGTTCACCTCTTCCTGCTGGTGTGGCAGCGTGCAGTGCCATTCAGCCTTGAGAGAAGGTGTGGAGCTATTATGCTGCACCTGGCCTTTAAATTAGAAGTATTACTGCCATGTATTGCTAAGTCAGAGCTGACCATTAGACGGCCTGAGATGACAGACAGATTCAGGATAAACGTATGACACCTAAACACAGACCAACCCTGTCTCGTCAAAATTACGTTCCCAGAGAACTATTCGGCATTCTCAATTACGTTTGTCATAAAACGTATTTTTTCCGCGATTACGTGTTATTGAACGTATTGCAAATACGTTCGTCCTCAGCCTATTTTTGGCCATTTATTAACCTCTAGGATTATGTTTGGTTGAAACGTATCCCAGATAGGTTAAATGTCACCGTATAGCACATTATTGTCATTAAGGCATATCTTCCTTTCAGGGAACGTTTCATTTAACGTATTTTGTCTGAAAAATGTATCTTGGCCGTGAATACGTGTTATTGAACATATCGCAAATACGTTCGTTGTCAACCTATTTTTTGCCATTCATTTACCTCTAGGATTATGTTTGGTTGAAACGTATCCCAAATATGTTAAATGTCAACGTGTAGCACATTATTGTCATTAAGGCATATTTCCCTTTCGGGAAACGTTTCATTGAACGTTATTTTGTCCCTGATTACGTCTTATTGAACATATTGCAAATAGGTTCGTTCTCAACATTTTTGTTGTTCTTTATTTAAGCTACCTCTTGGATTACATAGGCTACATTTAATTGAAACGTATCCTTAATAGGCTACGTTAAATTTCGATAACACATTATTGTCAGCATATAGGCATAGGTCTACCTCTCGGGGAAGCGTACGTTTGATTGTAATGTTAATAGTCCAACGTTATATCAACATGTCACAAGAGGAGAAATTAGCTGCTGACGGGGTAACTGTAGGAGCGGGGGTTGCTTTGTTGATTTCTTTATCTAGGGCTATAGCTGTGGTCAAAGCGGGAAGTGTGCGTTGTCTGGGCGGCTGCCTGAACTGAGCTGCAGGAAATTATGTTCACACGTTTCTTCATTCATTCATGAAGGCTATACCGGTGAACGGTGACGTCAGACTCACGCCCACCTACAAACCAATCAATGTCCAGTATCAGCCTGTCCTCTCGGAAATACGACCACGTAGGTGGTTTGTTCCGCCACAGATTACGACCCATTGGAATTTATCCAAAACGAGCAAACGAGGCCCTCTACATGTGCGGGCAACCCTTTCTCATCAAAATTACGTTCCCAGAGAACTATTCGGCATTCTCAATTACGTTTGTCTAAAAAACGTATTTTGTCCGTGATTACGTTTTATTGAACATATTGTAATGACCTCGCCGGTGACATAACGATGTCGAGTCATTAGTAATTGAAGGAACTTTTTATGGACCAAAACCAGGTCACTGAAACCCGTAACCAACGGCAGAAATCCCACCCAAAACAAACCCCGGTTACCCCGGCAACCCCCAACACGGTCTCACTCACGTGCAGGCCCCCACCCTGTGTTCTTCCAAGGCCCTCCCCCAGCTGACCTAATGATTCGCCCCCACACTGATTGACAAGAAGAACATTACAATGCATGCACACAGAACAACCGGCATAACGGACAACGAAATACAATGCAACACATAACACACAAACTATTTAACTGTCCCAGGGTCGCTACAATATCGTAAATACGAATTCGTTCTCAGCCTATTTTTGCCATTTATTTACCTTGTTACTATGGCAGAATAAAGAATAAATTCATGCATTATCATTAAACTTGAACATGAGTTTTTACAGTATAGAGTTGTGGAGAGGGATGACGTATGTTGGCAAACCCGGAAGTGAGCGTCGCCCTCGGTTCCCTTGACAAAAAGCCAACGGGTTTTCCATTGGATTTTGGATTATTGCAGAAAAATCCTCAACTCCTCAAAAACGGAAAATAAATAAATAAATAAAAATAACCGTGCTCCAAAGAACGAAGTGTAAACCAATGCATTCTGAATGGGAGTGTTTCTCCGATTTTTCCATGCTACACAACGAAATGTAAACCAATGCAAATAAAGACTTCATGGTCATAATAATTTAAATATCATTAATCTACTACTGAGTGTGTAGGGAGGTATTCTATTTTTTTCAACGGGGCTGAATCCAGTCACTTGACCGTCATGGTTGCTATGGTGGTTGCTATCGACCGCCCCCTCTAATACTTGTGGCTCTAAAAACCACGCGGCAAAGGAGCTGCCGTCAATTGGGTTGTTTTTGTCGTAAACTAAGGACCGATGGTTGAAAAATAGACAGATATTCCAAGGTATCCTTAAAAGGCAGCTTGGATGTGTTTATTTTCTGCAGTTTAGACTTCTTCTATAACTAATTTCTGAAAGCAAAACACCAAGCTCATTGATTTAACGAGGGAGGGTTATTTGAAACAATTTATTAAATAAATATTTGTGAGAGGTCATTCCTTCTCCTGATTTTACTTCCTATTTATGTCTAGGGTAAACCCCTACTGTCCACAAGCATCCCCCCCTCCCCATATGGATTTGGAGAATTGTTGCCACGTCCCAGTGGTGGAGGTATCATATATATATGAAAGAGGGCATTCAATTATAGCCTAATGATCAATTAGGAGGCCGAAGCCCTAAAGGAATTGATGCAATAGGTGACTGAGTCGACAACATTTAAGTAAGCTGTAAAGCGTCTCTTATATATCAAAGGGGGTCTCAAAGGACGCATACGCTTCAACCTGTGGCTCCATACAGGAAATGACTCAGCAAGTGCTCCATCTCGTTGCAACTCACCCAGCGGCTCGCTTGCAAGATTTTGGCCTGAAGTTCTTCCCAGACCTACACCCTAGCCATCCAACATGCATATCTGAGAATCAGGCCTCTCTTTAATAATGACAAAAAGTTATGAGAGAAACACACATTAACTTTTTGTTATCTCATAAGCGGCGTGGTGCCGGCTCCTTTTGACCTTTTGACCCCCGACTTCAAAAACGTGGCCACAGGCCAGCTGTGTCTACACACCTTTAGCCACAAATGTACACCTCCATCCCACAAAAAATGGGGACTAGAAACTAACCTCTGTCTTATGTACATTTACTGTACTGTTGGAGGTCACGCCCCTTTGCCGACCTTTTCGAGATAGCTAGGGATGCTAAAATGTTTACACACATTTCCCGGGGCCCCGTGAACGACATATCCGAGATTTGGAGTTCTAGCCCTTAGAGAAAAAAAGTTTTCCCAAATGGAGTGTCATTTGGACAAAGCCCCTCAGAAGTGTAGCCTGCAAGACCTAATGGTTCAGAATGTGGTGGAAAAACAGTTTTTGAGATGGGAAGGTCCTACCGCCCTGAAAATTTAATACCTTATTCTAGGGCCTAACAGGGACCTCCACACCGAAACTTGGCCCGGTCGGACCCCGAGGGCAGGAAGGGGGGGCCTGCCCTCGGGGTCTGACCAGGCCAAGTTTCGGGCAGGAAGGGCCCCCCCTTCCTGCCCTCGGGGTCCGACCGGGCCAAGTTTCGGTGTGGAGGTCCCTGTTAGGCCCTAGAATAAGGTATTAAAATTTCAGGGCGGTAGGACCTTCCTATCTCAAAAACTGTTTTTCCACCACATTCTGAACCATTAGGTCTTGCAGGCTACACTTCTGAGGGGCTTTGTCCAAATGACACTCCATTTGGGAAAACTTTTTTTCTCTAAGGGCTAGAACTCCAAATCTCGGATATGTCGTTCATGGGGCCCCGGGAAATGTGTGTAAACATTTGAGCATCCCTAGCTATCTCGAAAAGGTCGGCAAAGGGGCGTGACCTCCAACAGTACAGTAAATGTACATAAGACAGAGGTTAGTTTCTAGTCCCCATTTTTTGTGGGATGGAGGTGTACATTTGTGGCTAAAGGTGTGTAGACACAGCTGGCCTGTGGCCACGTTTTTGAAGTCGGGGGTCAAAAGGTCAAAAGGAGCCGGCACCACGCCGCTTATGAGATAACAAAAAGTTAATGTGTGTTTCTCTCATAACTTTTTGTCATTATTAAAGAGAGGCCTGATTCTCAGATATGCATGTTGGATGGCTAGGGTGTAGGTCTGGGAAGAACTTCAGGCCAAAATCTTGCAAGCGAGCCGCTGGGTGAGTTGCAACGAGATGGAGCATTTGCTGAGTCATTTCCTGTATGGAGCCACAGGTTGAAGCGTATGCGTCCTTTGAGACCCCCTTTGATATATAAGAGACGCTTTACAGCTTACTTAAATGTTGTCGACTCAGTCACCTATTGCATCACTTCCTTTAGGGCTTCGGCCTCCTAATTGATCATTAGGCTATAATTGAATGCCCTCTTTCATATATATATGATACCTCCACCACTGGGACGTGGCAACAATTCTCCAAATCCATATGGGGAGGGGGGGATGCTTGTGGACAGTAGGGGTTTACGCCTAGACATAAATAGGAAGTAAAATCAGGAGAAGGAATGACCTCTCACAAATATTTATTTAATAAATTGTTTCAAATAACCCTCCCTCGTTAAATCAATGAGCTTGGTGTTTTGCTTTCAGAAATTAGTTATAGAAGAAGTCTAAACTGCAGAAAATAAACACATCCAAGCTGCCTTTTAAGGATACCTTGGAATATCTGTCTATTTTTCAACCATCGGACCCTAGTTTACGACAAAAACAACCCAATTGACGGCAGCTCCTTTGCCGCGTGGTTTTTAGAGCCACGAGTATTAGAGGGGGCGGTCGATAGCAACCACCATAGCAACCATGACGGTCAAGTGACTGGATTCAGCCCCGTTGAAAAAAATAGAATACCTCCCTACACACTCAGTAGTAGATTAATGATATTTAAATTATTATGACCATGAAGTCTTTATTTGCATTGGTTTACATTTCGTTGTGTAGCATGGAAAAATCGGAGAAACACTCCCATTCAGAATGCATTGGTTTACACTTCGTTCTTTGGAGCACGGTTATTTTTATTTATTTATTTATTTTCCGTTTTTGAGGAGTTGAGGATTTTTCTGCAATAATCCAAAATCCAATGGAAAACCCGTTGGCTTTTTGTCAAGGGAACCGAGGGCGACGCTCACTTCCGGGTTTGCCAACATACGTCATCCCTCTCCACAACTCTGTACTGTAAAAACACATGTTCAAGTAGAATGATAATGCATGAATTTATTCTTTATTCTGCCATAGTAACAAGGTAAATAAATGGCAAAAATAGGCTGAGAACGAATTCGTATTTACGATATTGTAGCGACCCTGGGACAGTTAAATAGTTTAGTGTAGTTTAGCTATTTACAGCTTTGTTTATACGGGGCTGAGGGGAGGCTGGAGGAGCTTAAAAACAAAACAAATCAATCGCATCAACATGCCTTTCCTTTAGCGACACAAGAGGCCACTAGTGTGTTATGTGTTGCATTGTATTTCGTTGTCCGTTATGCCGGTTGTTCTGTGTGCATGTATTGTAATGTTCTTCTTGTCAATCAGTGTGGGGGCGAATCATTAGGTCAGCTGGGGGAGGGCCTTGGAAGAACACAGGGTGGGGGCCTGCACGTGAGTGAGACCGTGTTGGGGGTTGCCGGGGTAACCGGGGTTTGTTTTGGGTGGGATTTCTGCCGTTGGTTACGGGTTTCAGTGACCTGGTTTTGGTCCATAAAAAGTTCCTTCAATTACTAATGACTCGACATCGTTATGTCACCGGCGAGGTCATTACAATATGTTCAATAAAACGTAATCCCGGACAAAATACGTTTTTTAGACAAACGTAATTGAGAATGCCGAATAGTTCTCTGGGAACGTAATTTTGATGAGAAAGGGTTGCCCGCACATGTAGAGGGCCTCGTTTGCTCGTTTTGGATAAATTCCAATGGGTCGTAATCTGTGGCGGAACAAACCACCTACGTGGTCGTATTTCCGAGAGGACAGGCTGATACTGGACATTGATTGGTTTGTAGGTGGGCGTGAGTCTGACGTCACCGTTCACCGGTATAGCCTTCATGAATGAATGAAGAAACGTGTGAACATAATTTCCTGCAGCTCAGTTAAGGCAGCCGCCCAGACAACGCACACTTCCCGCTTTGACCACAGCTATAGCCCTAGATAAAGAAATCAACAAAGCAACCCCCGCTCCTACAGTTACCCCGTCAGCAGCTAATTTCTCCTCTTGTGACATGTTGATATAACGTTGGACTATTAACATTACAATCAAACGTACGCTTCCCCGAGAGGTAGACCTATGCCTATATGCTGACAATAATGTGTTATCGAAATTTAACGTAGCCTATTAAGGATACGTTTCAATTAAATGTAGCCTATGTAATCCAAGAGGTAGCTTAAATAAAGAACAACAAAAATGTTGAGAACGAACCTATTTGCAATATGTTCAATAAGACGTAATCAGGGACAAAATAACGTTCAATGAAACGTTTCCCGAAAGGGAAATATGCCTTAATGACAATAATGTGCTACACGTTGACATTTAACATATTTGGGATACGTTTCAACCAAACATAATCCTAGAGGTAAATGAATGGCAAAAAATAGGTTGACAACGAACGTATTTGCGATATGTTCAATAACACGTATTCACGGCCAAGATACATTTTTCAGACAAAATACGTTAAATGAAACGTTCCCTGAAAGGAAGATATGCCTTAATGACAATAATGTGCTATACGTTGACATTTAACCTATCTGGGATACGTTTCAACCAAACATAATCCTAGAGGTTAATAAATGGCCAAAAATAGGCTGAGGACGAACGTATTTGCAATACGTTCAATAACACGTAATCGCGGAAAAAATACGTTTTATGACAAACGTAATTGAGAACGCCGAATAGTTCTCTGGGAACGTAATTTTGACGAGACAGGGTTGCACAGACACACACCATAGTGAAATTCATATTCATATACATTTGCACACAAATGTACACACACCGAAACACAGACACACAGACACACACACCCACACACACACGTACAGATTGCCCTTTCAGCTTTCACACTCCAGTGATGGAGTTCATTATGATTGGCTATGACCTTGGTAAATCCGAGTGACCCAGCTGCCTTCTTTCCGGAACCTTTCTAATAATGTTGGTCTTACTCAGACCTTATTGAGAGCACGCTGGGTCTTAACCTTTGCATTAAATAAAGACCCTCATGTGAGCTCCGCGCTGGGTCCTATCATTACGCAGCGGGACTCTCTGTCCCCTGTCTGGGTTCACAATCTGAGCAATGCAGGAAACTAAAGAATACATTGTTCAATGTTGTGGGAAACTCTAGAAGGGGTGATATCAGGCTAATATTCTGATTGATAATTTAATTTGGGGCTTCCACTTGAATTTTTTTTTTATCTTTAACGATAAAAAGTCCACGTTATTATTCTCACACTGTACATTGCAGCAGCACATATTTCACCTGTAGTCAGAAAGGCTTAGTTTTAGCTGATGTCTCTTTTAGGATCCCCATACCAAAAATCCCGGAACACCTTTGCAACAGAGACTGGAGCAGGACAGTTCATAGTGGTAAGTAGTTATGTTATGTTAGTCATGTTGTAGCTATTGTATATTCCAGGTGTAACTTTTTTACTGTAGTTTGTCTACATCAAGGTGTTGATGTGGTGTTTATACATTGAACAAAGTGTATTTGATATTTCGTTTGAGATGCACTATATTGGAAAAATATTTAGTATCATAAATTACAACAGTACTCTTTTTTGATGTTAGCTAGTAGATGAGAATCAGAATGAAGTATCTTGTTTTGGGTAACACTGAACCACCCTGTTCGCTGTACGTTATTTTTTGAGGAAAAGCCACTGTTTTATATAAACTATCTATTCTAACACCATTGTATTTGAAATACAAGTTTGACATTCATTCACATGTTGCTTCCTGGACCAATATCATATGCCATATGCTGTGATGTTGCCTCCTGAGTTATTATTTTCTTCAATACAAAACACTGTTTGCTGTAAATCTCATCTCATTTTCCTAATAAGGATGTAAGGCAAATTAACCTGTATACCATCAACCTCATCAAAGACGAGCCTCGTCAGGTTGTCCCATAATCTGTACAAAATAGTCACTTTGTGTTTTTAAAGTACTTTTCTGAATCAACTGTCCTTGGAAATATGCAAAGTGTGCCAATGATTAGAAAAAATGTGTTTAATTTGTATTATATGCCATATTTCTAGACTTTTCTTGTGAAAGGTTGGCCTTCAGCTGATTAGCAAACCCATTTCAACACAGTCATTTGAGCTAGAAAATTAGCCAAAGCGTACAGCTGATTATATTCAATTCCAGCTATGCTATTCTAATTGCTCATGAGCCAAATATTTGGAAAGTGGAATCCAACTTTGTAATCTTTATTCACGTTTCGTACACTGGCTGCAATTTTAAAGCCCCCTTTGAGAGGGGAATCTTTGAATACAGATATTCAAAATGGATCTCTTCCAGTGACATTAGTTTCTCCCAGCATAATAATGTCGCCCCGGTACCCCTGCCACAGATCTATGAAATGCGGAATTCTGTGAGGTGGTTTCCAAACCCAATTTGATATTAAATAGAGGTAGTTGTATTTTGGTGAAACAATAAAACAAGGGAAGTTGTTGGCCGCTAAAATGTGTGTGGAAATTTATGGTTTCAATCAAATAAAACTTTGGATGAAGCCTAACATTGTGGACCAACATGCCAATAACAACTTTTACACATTAAGAGAAAATATTATCGGCAAAATTCTTCCACAACCATGTCCCCTGTTTAGGACAGAGATTATGTTAACACATCTGATTTTATTGGAAATTGTATGAATATCGTCTATTGATTCCATATGTTGTGTTTATATTGCTAATCGTGTTTATTCTACTTACTTTTAGGCTTCTGTCTTGACCAGAGCAACTGTCACAAATACATTTCCTAAGGATCAATGAAGTAATCTATAGCTGTGACCTGTATTATGATTGATTGAAATGTTGGACTGGGTGATGTCATCATGAGGGAATGAGCTAGCCCTTAAACATTTGATCAAGAGAATATGCTCCAGAGAAAGTCCACCCAGCGTTCAAGCAGAAACCTGTGAACTGAGTTTATGCATGCTGTGTTTCTTGATCTGTGGTGAGAGGATACAGCAACAATCAGCTCTTATTATCTCATTAACTCCCTTTTTCAGCTGCTGGTCAGGCACCATGCTGGTTAGTGTATCCAGGGGAGGGGGTTTACATTCCTTCAGAATTCATCAAAGAAACCTGCACAAAAAAGGTACAGCTGGTTATTTAATTGCATTTTGAATTGTGATTCACAAAATTGCATGAAAGCAAAAGGAACCATCTGGCCTTATACTGTGGTGGAAAATAATGAAGGTTTTAAAGGATATTTGCCAAATATTAGAATATATTAGTGGAGAGGAATGTACCAGCAGGGGGGGGGAAGAACAGGCACAAGACCTGTTCCATTGTTATTCAGCACAACTCAGAGAGTTCAGAGTTGACCGGCACACAAGGCATCCCTCTGTAGTCAATGACATCAGTCTATCTCTCAGTTCACTTAGATACAAGTATAAGTGAGGTTAACTTAAAGTATGAATTACACAAGGATGTAAGGTAAATATATTTACAATGGAGCCAATTGTTAAACACTTGATATTACTTGGTCAACAAGTACTTGCATTCTGAGGGACATTTACATGTGTTCCTCATTGACTTGTTAAAAAAATTGTGACCCTTCAAAAAGAAGTCTGGCTCATGTCACGGTGAGAGGAAACGCCCTCCCATGGTTTCTCGGTTTTAAAATGTATATTCTGTAGGCTCCTAAATTAGAGTTAAAATAACTGATTCATACCCTGGTTAAAATCAGACACGACCAGCTTTAGGATTATGACTGTATATGCCACAGACAAATAAAGTGTCATTGTTAACTAATACAACTGCATATTTTACTGTTTAAATGTATATTGCTTTCACAGGGCTCATCTCATAAACCCATGTGGTAAGTCATGGTGATTTAAGATCAGGTTAATAAACAAGGCGATGAATGGATTTATAATGGAACACCTCACTTCATATAACTAATGTATAACATGCAACTTCATGTAACTAATGTTTAATATGTAAACCATTTGTGCTTAATGCTTGTATTACTATATGAAATGTATCTTGGATATCGTGGGCGTGAACGTCCAAGGGGCCATAGTTTAGAGAATTGTGATTGGCCAAGGACATCTTAGGGGAGGTCACACAACTAGGATATAACGCAGGGCTCCGAGATTATTCGGGAGTTCTTTGCAAACCAACTCGGGTAATGTTGTTACTCTCTGCGGTGACAATAAATCCTTGATCATTCAAACCTAGTCCTTCTCGACCTCTTGTTTTTTAGATTGTGTAGTATTAGATTGGGTTTTAACCACGACAATAATTTAAAAGAGGCATTCACTGTTTACCCAGCAACTATACAATAAACATTAAAAAATAAAAACATCCATTGTCTTAATTAATGTTAAACATTGCTTGCCGACTAGGTCATATTCACCTAGAACAGTAACAACTTACAATGTTTATACTGCAAGAGCAATCAAAGCCAACATTCAGCAAACATCTGTTCGTGCTGAATCCACTCCTGTTCCCTTCAACAGGCAGAAGACCTGAAGGGACTGGGAAAGGCTGTCTGCATCCTGGGATTTAGTTTCCCCACTGAAATTCAAAAGTTAGAATTGGATCACATATTGTATACTATTATTATTATTAAAAAATGTTATGACATACCCTATGCTATATAGAGTATGAAAAGTAAACATCAGAACAGAATGGAAAATAACAGAATAGAACAGAATAGAATGCCCTGGAATATAACATAATAGAACAGAACATTATAGGACGGATCCAAACGGAAAATAACAGCATAGAAAGGAACCCTTATAGAATATAATAGAATAAAACAGAGCATAATAGAATAGAAAGGAACGAAGCAGAAGAAAATCAAAACCCAATATAACTGCACGTACCACAATGCAACAGAACAAAAGAGAACACAGCATAGAATAGAAAGGAACCAAACAGAACATAATTGAACAGAACCGTCTGAAAAAGAACATAACATAACAGAATAGAGCAGAACAAACGGGAGGAGTGGCAAGGCTGGACGTGACGGGAAAACCCATGCATTTAGTAGCAGACAGTCTGGGAGACCCGGACTTGGTCCCCTTCAACCCCAACGTCTGACATGCCGATCCATAGTGATGGATGGAAATGAAGCGTGTTTTACAATCCCAGACCCGTCTGTCGTTTCTGCATGAATTGAAGGGAGAGCTGTGTTGCCAAACAAGCATGCTGATGGCCAGATGGTAAATACCTAACGCGATAATGTAGCAATTCATTCTTAATTCATGGGAAAAGGCGATGGTTCCTGTTCCCTGGGAATGTCAGATGAGTTGAACACATGAAAGCCTGCACACGCGACGGAGCTAACCGCAGGTAGTCTGTCGGTGAAACGACACAGTTCAATGGTTTCTTTAGTACGAGTTCTTGATTTGGATGCTGAAGCACAGTGGATGGGACTTTTGTTCTGGGATACACTGGTAGTGTTGGGGAGGGGAGCGGGGGAGGGGGGGAATGATCTTGCTGTTTGATCACAAGATGCTTTTGGGTTGTACTGTCAAATTGATTTTGTGCTTTCCAACTTGTCAGAAATCCAATCGATGGAGCTTCAAGTATATATGACCAGACTGAATGGAGTTGGTGTATCATTGTGCTACTGTGTTACTGTATCACTATATTATTATATTGCTTTATTACTTTATTAGGGTATATTTCTTATCCTGGCAATTAAATGAGCATCCAAAAGTTCTCAAAAATAATGAAAAAAAGCTTCTACAGAGCCATGCTGAGTACCTCGGCCGGTTTTCTACGTTAACACAGCTTTTTGTTGTGTAGTAGAATAGTGTTCCGTAGGCAATTTACGCACATAAAATTGCTTCTCAGAAGGGTTTTCCTCCTCTGCTTCTGGAGGTGAGTCATCAGTTAGCTTAGTGTCTTTGGTTTAGGACTCAGGAATAGGCAAAGATACACAATCCTCCTACAGCCGTCTTCTATATCTGCTCTTTCCTCTGGGCCCTGACTCGCACAACATTTACACGTTTCAGATCAGCCTCGTTCAAGATAATAATAATAATAATAATAATACATTTAATTTAGAGGCGCCTTTCAAGACACCCAAGGTCACCTTACAGAGCATATAGTCATCATTCAAAAATATGTAAAACAGACTAGGAATAAAAGGAAAACAGAGGTTAAACATGAAGAATAATAATAATTAATAACACTCAAAGACGCCTAAAGTGAAGGGGGGACCTCACTAACCACCACCAATATGTAGCACCCACTTGGGTGATGCACGGCAGCCAATCGGTGCCAGAACGCTCACTACACACCAGCTTGAGGTGGAGAGTTAGGGATGAGGTGGAGAGTGAGGGAAAAGAACATTTAACACTATCGATCACATTTAAACAATATCGAACACATGTAAACACTATCTACCACATTTAAACACTATGGACCACATGTAAAACCTATCGACCACATGTAAACACTATCGCCCACATTTAAACACTATCACCCACATTTAAACACTATGGAACACACGTAAACCCTATCGACCACATTTAAACACTATCGCCCACATTTAAACACTATGGACCACATTTAAACACTATGGACCACATTTAAACCCTATCGACCACATGTAAACCCTATCGACCATATATAAACACTATCGACCACATTTAAACATGTAACCCTATCGACCACATTTAAACCCTATCGACCACATTTAGACATTTAGACATCCATAGTAGCCTGATGCTAGCTACTTAGTAGCCTAATGCTAGCTATTAGCAGCCTGATGCTAGCTATTTAGCGGCCTGATGCTAGCTACTGATGCTTGAACTACCACACTTTGGGGATTGAACCCAAAGCCTTCGGGTGGGGGATCAACCCCCCTGGCCGCTACGTGACGTTGGGGGTTGCCATGGCGACTGATGACGGTGCGAGGGGGCGAGATAAAACAATCCAAACTCATAGCACATAAAGACGTTGTGCAATTCATACATTAACCCCAACACTTGGTCCAACAACAACAGCAAGTTCAATGTCAAAGTTATTAAAAGCATGTTTTTTTGAATATTGAGACAGTAAAATATATAATTAGTGTTACAAGAAAATCAAGGTAATCCCTTGAATGCAGGGCGAAGGTACTTGTGGTGTTTTCTTCCTAAGGCCAAGCTATGGTTTATTGTTTTGCATTCTGTGTGATCTCTGATGATATACATGGAATTCGTAGCTGACGCATTGGATATGATCTGTCCGACTGGCTGCCCATACTTTGTTATCATGTCAATTCAGTATGACGGTGATGAGTATATTACAGTATTAAAAATTAGGGCAGAATCTTGAACTTAGAACTTTTTACACACAATTTCAACCGTTCTGTCCCTGAATCAACTAAATTGCCCTATTTCCCTAAAGGATTACATTGCAGCCCGCTTTCGCAGATCACGGCTGCAGTGTTGTCGCTCAATTCTGGATCAATTAAAAAAAAATGTTGACCCGCATTATTCCCTCTGACCCCAAATTATTTGAAAATAGGGTCCAGGTTGAAAATACCAAAGTTCTTCTTTAAAGGTGCACCTGCGTGTGCAGTTGTACCCTTGTTCCGTGCCCCGACGTTTCTGACGTTGTTGTCACATAGTGTGGTTGCTGTCTGCGTTCGCGGAGCTCTGAACAGGAAACAGCAGAAACAGAGTGTCTCTTCTGCTACCACCCAGTGAATCCAGGGGTGTTCCTGCCATCTTCTCTCAGCCAGCCCCTGGTCTTTATCACAACAGACACTTGGCAACCTACTTTCCTCAGCATAGCATCTGGCCTGTGGAGGAGAAGGCAAGAGGGTCGCCGTCAGATTCTATCATCCTTAAGTTCCGCCGTGCGACCTTGGCGTCAGCATGTACAGACACGTCTAATGCTTCGGCCTTTTAAAAACGCGAGGGGGAGAGAAAATATATAAAGGCAAATCAATTGGGAGCTTCACCACAGCACCTCGCCGCGACCATTACTTGAACAATGTCACCTTCAGAGCCAGCAGTGGGAGCCATTATGTCTGGTTGTAGAGGAGGCGTTATTGATATTGTGTTTGGGCCGGGTCTCGCGTCAAGCTTACGCTGCAAGTTTGCACATTTGGTTTTCAGATTGGCCACGCACACACAAAGAAAATGCTCTGTCTATGCATCCCATATATCTATCCGTCGATATAAAGATGTATTTAATAACAGAAGTTCCGCTGCCCGTTTTTTTTTTGACCGTCTCACTGCATACCCTTTTGCCTGCCGGGCTGACTGCCCACTTAGCGTTCGGCCTCTCTTCCTGTACGTCTATCTGCCCATCCTTGTTCCATACAGTCTTGTGTTGTGAGTGTCAGCTAGACTCCGGTTCCCCACAGTGTGGATCTCTCCGGATTACATCCAGGGCTCTCATTCTGCGAGAGGCTCAGCGGAGTTTCTTTGTTTTGTCTGAGAAACCACCAGAGCCTCCATCTGCTGCCCCCCTATTCTCTGCGGAGTCTTGACTCTTTTCAGGGATTTGAGGTACTTTGCTCTTGGCTGGTTCTCCGCTTCAGATATAAGTAAATACAGCAAGAGTCAGACGACGGAAGGGAGTGTGGTACTTTGTCTTTTATGTAAAAAGAAAAAGAACACATTTGTTTTACCAAGAAGTTCAGGTGGATACTAGAGTTAAGGACCTCACGCAAGTCCTGAACTTTTAATGGTCTCAGGACACCGTTGGTCTAATGCATCAACAACTTAATGCTTCTTTACACCACATAACAGCATACCCTCATCTCTAAAATGTACCCCCACTAAGTTCTGTTTGTGTGTAGACAGTAGCCAATGTTCAAAACAGGGGGTTCAATATTGCTCAACCGGGACAGGATAGTCTATGAGAGGCTATGGGGTTTGACACTTTCTAGGTTTGATCCCTGATGGATGCAGCATACCTACAGGCAACAGGCCTCATGTCCTAACCTTTCCTTAATGACGCATAACACTATTCATTGTCAGTCACTTTGGACAGCTATTGCTTGATGTGTGTACTAAGCAGACACGAGTATGCAGAGTTTCCGTGGCACCAATGTCTCGGAGGACAATGTATGTTGGCCTTTGCACTTATTCACTCCCTCGCTAGTCATTAAGCGTTCTGCCTATCCATCTGTCCATCTGTCTAGCTCTGCATTAGCCCACTGGAACTCATTGTTACCTTTCCATAATAATTTATTTTTTGTATTGCGCACACGGACGGGACGGCCTGCCTGAGGGGATGAATGTGTCTTTGACATCCTAGCTCAAGGTCGTCCATTCATATTTATGTGTCCATTTCCATAAATACAAGCATGGGTTGAGAGTGCCCCGATTTGAATGGGCTTAAATGCTAAATAGGAATTGAGAAAATATTTTTGTGAACCGGATGATTTCTTTAGCAGATAAAAGTTTACTTTTAAAGCCCCTCAACATAATTTATGCATAATTTATGTTCCTTGTCCTCAAAAATATGGAATACCAAATTTGATCAGTATTCACTATTTAGTCACTTCCCTTCTTCAATTTTCAAAGACATTGGAATCTTCGGCAATTACAGACTTGCCCTCTATATATGTGTGTCTACGTGTGCCAGAGATTGGGAATCAAGCTTACGACTTAGAGTCAAGTCGCACTAGGGCAGCACACAGTGACTTGTGACCAAAGTCATGAGACGTGACATGGACTTCACATGAATATTTACTTAACTAAAGCAATATAAGTTACAATTAAACAACAATATCTTGCGAATTCTCAACACAAAAAGATTGAAATAAGTGAAAGTGTTGCGAAGATCTGAAAATAAAGAAATGTTGGAAATCTAAAGACGTAAATGCTTGGAGTGTAAAAGACCTAGAGGTGACACACGAATCCAAGATCGGACTGCAGGGTTCTGACAGCCGTTTTAGTTTTTTGACAGCTGTCTCGATCTAGACGTAGTGCAGCTAAAGTTGTGCTGGCCTTTGGATTTAATCTAAACTCTCCAATAGCCAAGAGTCATCAATTGACTGACAGCTGGGACCATCTGTTAACCAAAGAAACTTTCAAATGATCCCACTTGGCAGAGGTATTCTATCTATCAAATTAGTATTTTTTTACTCAATACTGCACAGAGAAACGATTTAGCAAATGTGGTCAACTACTGAAATAGGCTTTTAGATTAACTTCCAAATAACTCATGTCTTGCCAAGCTCCTCATAAGAATGGACTCAGCAATATGTTTTGCGCAACCTCCATCAAAATTCTGTATGCAAACTACAACAACAGCAATACATTAATAATTTGTATCCCAAATGAAACAATCGCAAAACAACACACAAACCCACACCAAATAAAAAGCACACTCTGAATCCCACTAACTTCAGCCACCATCGTAATTGCACCACAACACACACACACACTGACTGGCTGCCTAATGGCTGGATGTGAATCGTGTTCATTATCCAGGATCCATGTGGGAAGATCAACCATACCTGTTTCGATTTCCCTCCCCAGTGCCCGGCAGCCAGGGAACTGACGCCTAAGCCATCGCTCCCTGGTGTGTGTGCTTGCTTGTGTGTGTGTGTGTGTGTGTGTGTGTGTGTGTGTGTGTGTGTGTGTGTGTGTGTGTGTGTGTGTGTGTGTGTGTGTGTGTGTGCGTGCGTGTGTGTGTGCGTGTGTGAGAGACTGTGCATGTGTCTGCGTATGTGCATGTGCAACCCCTTTCATTTGCTTGTGTGTGTGTTTTTGTGTGTGTGTGTGTGTGTGTGTGTGTGTGCGTGCGTGCGTGCGTGCGTGCGTGCGTGCGTGCGTGCGTGCGTGCGTGTGTGCGTGTGTGTGTGTGTGCGTGCGTGTGACTGTGTGGATGTCTGTGTGTGGGCGAGTGTGCATATGCGTGTGTGAGTGTAAATGCATACAGCCGGCTGGTCCCAACCTGGCCCATGCAGTATGTTTTAAATGAACTATTTGTGTTTCTTCTCCACTCTTACAGCGGTGGTATTTTAATGGCCAAGGCACCACAGTGCAATATTGTAAAGGATTATTATAGCTTTAAATCACCTGTGAGAGGGCCATCCACTGCATGGGACTTCCATTCATCATCTTTGCCAAGGTGCAGCTCAGATTAAAGAGCTAAACTTATCTTCCCATCGCTGGCAGCACGCCAAGAGCATGTGTGTGTGTGTGTGTGTGTGTGTGTGTGTGTGTGTGTGTGTGTGTGTGTGTGTGTGTGTGTGTGTGTGTGCGTGTGTGTGTGTGTGTATTCCCTTGTTTGATGTTGTATACAGGCAGATTTTTCCACGTCTCAAGAATACAGGAATGATAAAGTGGAATTGACCATACAGATGGTAAACTATACACAAATACTATCCTCTTTTTCACTGTAGGTGTGTTGGATTTGTTCGTTTTTTATCTTGGGGTTTGTTACGGTCAACAAATCTTAATGAGTAAACATATGAAGTCAGCCCCGAACGCCCACCCACCGTTCCCTCATTAAAAACATTGTTTCCTAGCGTCTCATTGACAATATGAAGTGAATGTGCGATAATGGTTAAAGCAAGCATTGTCATCTCATCTGTTTAAAATAGATCCAAATTGTGCCGTTATTTAAAGACAAGGCCAAAGCATTTGGGTAAGAATGCTGGTGATACTGAACGGATGACTCAATGGGACCTGAATGGTATTAATCTTGATTGATGCAATTACTATCTAGGCTTGACATTAAATGGATTATGTTCACTTAAAAAAGCTATTAATTGTAACAATTAATTTCTTTGTTGTTCAGGATCTCACCTCTGTATTCATCACAATAATTAAAACAAAAAATGTGTGTTCAATTATAACGCTATGGTTACCAACTGTGGCCTGTTGAAAGAACACTGGTGTTGCTTGTTTTAACATCCGCCATCAGTCTCCTCATTCATAAGGAAACACTGCTGCTTCTCCGAGTCATGTGTGGACTGAGATAGTCGCTGCGACTTGACAGATGGAATTATACAGGGGCCACCACAGTCTGACATTGTTTCGTAAACGCATCTCGGAAATGTGGGCACTGTCGTTAAACAAACAGTGTGTGGCAAGCAGAAGGACAACCACGTGCCAATTTTCTAGTTGGCAGCGTATGAGTCTAATGTAGAAGCAATGGTGTCGGTTCTCCGCTTCGATGATTGGCGATGAATCTAAGCAACAATTTATCTGGAACCTTCTCGCCGATCTAGAAGAAAAAATTTACAATAAAACTTAATTTAGTTTCTCATTGTCTAGTGTGGATGAAGTTGGAGTTTTGCTTTATGTAGTTTTGCTTTATGTCCTGAATTCCGGAACAAAACACATTTTGGACATACACAGTAAATATTTGTGTATTATATGGATTTGTAATTGTATTTTGTTTCTGTGTTGATTTATATATATATATATATATATTATCTATATATATATTTATACAACGGGGGACCTAAATCCAGCGATCTGATTGGTTCCCAACTGTTGTATAATGAGCGTATACATAACTGCTATGACGCCCGATAATTTTGTGAAAGTTTGCATATCACTCCGCGCCTGGAAGTAGAATCAGTTACAAAGTAAAACATATGTTGGATGATGGAGAGCGTGTAAATGTTGTTACTCCGGGAGTGAGCAAGGCTATGGAGAGACTAATGAAAGCTTAGGCACACGGCGAGTGAACTGCTCCATAGGATAAATTGCCGACGAACCGCTCTATCGGAGCCTTCTCTCGAAGGGACGCTAAAGTGTGTTGCATAGCGACCGTCGATGCATAGCGGCAGCCAGGAGGGACTACTTTTTTGTAGTCTTTAATTAAACGGCTATTTTGACTTCCTGGTTTCTTTTTAAATGTAGTGTGTCTATGACTTTCGTTTCGCCATAATAGTAACCGTTGTATAAAAGCAATAGATCACTTCAGTCAGTGGCATGTGCTCATTATACCACTGTTAAGGGGCGTTGTCCGGCCCCGACGCGCAGCCTGGCGTGATCTATTGCTTAAATATATATATATATATATATATAATATATATATATATATATTTATGTGTATGTATCTGTATAGGTGTGACAGGGAAAACTCACACAAGCCTCAGAGGTCAGGTGCCCTTTTGAGTTGCTCAAAAGGGCAGATCGACGGGGTACAAGTTAGCAAGAAATGTGTAGTGTGCAGCCATTCGACGTTAACAGTGACTGATGGGAACGATGTAAAACACTATGTAGAAAAAACGAAAAGAACATAATGTGATCAGTGTTGCACAAACAGCACTGTTGACAATGTCGACATTCCCCAACCACTCTGAATGCAGCGATTACTCATTTAAGCGGTCTGTAAATGTCCACCTCGCACTCCATTTCTCTTTCTCAAGCGGCTGCCCATGCAGGTGCTAGCAGCAGTATATTGGGGGACGGCCGGGTTGGTTGGGGGGACCGGATGCCCCGAAAACCCTCCCACAACCAAGCGAAGGCGCAGTGATTTATAGCTAGCAAAAACGCTGTCTATGCTAATGGCTGCTGGTTAATGGGGCAGACTTAACTGTGTCTATTATCAAGTAATCACAATGTGTGCCCCTCGCACTCAAATGGATTGAGTGGCTGGAGAGGCTTCGTTGTTTCTCAAACAAACATGCACAGGATCGCAATTAGCGCCCCGCGAAAGTGTCACGGGGAAGAGCGAATGGCCGCGTAATGACTGTTATGTCAGCAGTCCATTAACAGCTGATGAGACAGGACCTGATGAACTTTTCATTTATTTTCTTTTTCCTTTTTTGTGTTGCTTTTGTGTGCTTACACTGCTGAGGACAAACCAGGGAGACGTTTTAAAGGGGGTTCATCTGAATGAACTCAGAAATATTGTCCGGCGAGCTCCTCTGGAAGGTATTCATGCGCTGTTGTACTTCTCCTCTTCCCTTTTCAATAGGTTTTTCTAGAGGTAACCAGTAAACACTGCAAAATGACAGCCTAATACTGTAAAAAATGGTTTATTGAAGCAATAAGGTACTTGAGGCAATGGTTAACAGCGATCTTAAAACAGCTAGGGGGGTTTAAGGACCCCAGCAAACTGTATCTAAAACGGTTACTATAGGATACCTGGGAAGAGTTCACAAAATGAACACCCAGCATTATAAAATGTGATAATGTATTGAAAACTAATTATCATTCTTCCACCTAGCAATATAGCTCCTCAAGACAGCAAAAGGGTTGCCAAGCAACAGGCTAGCGTACCGGCTGAGATTGGCAGTGCATTTAATACTAAAATTGATTTGTGATGCGATCACAGATGTGTGTTTATAGTTGATTATAGAGCATTTTACAACATCTTCAAGCTAAGCAGAATCCAATGCCGGAACTATCCATTTTACAAATGTATTTACATACTGATAGTGTAAAACAACACGATTTGTACTGTAAATAACTATGAATAGATTGAAGACACACAATTTTGGGCAGATGATGGGCAGATGATGTAGCGGTGTATATTGCTAATAGCCAGAGGGAAATTGCGGAGGATGAACAATGCATCAGAACAGACCCCCTGGATCTGTTAAGATCTTATATGTTGTTCCTCCTTCCCCACAATCACATGACCGATTATTGCTCCCATATAAACATGGGTTCTGAGTCTGACTCAGGTGGTAATTTCTGATTCCTCTAAACAACAATCTCTCTCCTTCATGCAGACTGTGCTGCATTTGTGATACAACGAAATTCACTTTTTTTCTTTAATGAATACATAAAAAACTCCAAATCTTTGAAATACTCAATAGTTGTTGAGTTGAATAACTGTATAGGTGTTTCATGCAAAATAAACCAAATTATCTTTTTTTTTTACACAGCCAACCATACAACTCACCCTGCAACACTGAATCCATTTTCTTCCTCACCCCCTTAATCCCTTCTCCTCCTTCCCCTTCCCAATCCCTCTGTACCTACATCCTCCTCCTCACATCCTTTATCCCCTTCTCTTCCGCCTCCCTGCTCCTCATCATCCTCGTCTCTCTCTACCTTCATCCACCAAGTCCATTCGCTCCTCTATCGTCTTCCTTTCTTTCCCTCTCTTCATCCTATTCATCTCCCGCCCCGACACGGGGAAGCGTACGCTGTTGGAAGTATTTTTGCATTACTGTTTTAAGTATTGTTTTTGTTTCATAGACGAGTGTCCAACTGAATAGGCAAAGAACCGCAGAGAATTAAGAGTTGTTTAGCAGTCCATCATTAGAGGAGATTACTTATTCTCATGTCTGTCTAATGGATTGGTTGTTATTGATTATTTGATTCATCCTCCATGGGTTCTCTGTGTTATTCGTCCTCTGTTTTGTCTGTTTTTTTATTTATCTTATTTTCTGTCTCTATTCCCTGATCCTTTTCTCTCTTTCAGGTCTTCTTCGTGTCTGATCATTTGTTACTAGAAAGGGATTAACATGTAATGGGATTTAGCATGAGGGATTTCAGGGCAGGTTACACGCTTTAATCTTGAACTCACTGCTCAAACTTAACATGTATGTAATAACACAATGCAGCAAGATCATATTTATCTTTGTAAAGATGAGATTTGGTTTGATTTAAAAACAGAATTTCATGTTTTTGCAACAGACGGATTACAGGGGAGTTATTTGTTGGATTGCTGAATCTTGCTAGCCAATCCAAAAACTTCTATGAACTGACCTATTTTACAAGGTTAATGACTCAAAAGTTCTCTTTTCATGATTAAATTGCTGTGCTTCAACTTTCCACATCTGATGGGCGAGAGGACCAAACTGTATTATGAGATCTAATCTTTCACGAATAAATAAAACAAGACATTCTTCTATGTTTGTAACCACACCGGGTAATTGCTCGCCAGTTTTCGTTGATCATGCTCTGATGGCCTTTAGCTAAGCAAGAGTCACACTTGCAGCTATCAGATAAAACGAAAATGGAAGTGCATTTAGAAAATTGAATAAAAGTGGCAGTTGAAGAGGTTCCCAAAAAGATGTTTACAGCCTTTCTCCTCACTGCAAATATCAGCTCCTCCAAATGGAGAAGACAGGAGGTTATACACAGATATGAATCTGCTCCTATCTCTTTTGAATGTGAATGTACAGGGACATGTACGGGGACGGAGCAAAAATAATGTGGCGGCGTTCTCCCCGGGATTGAAAGGGCTGATATATGCCTTGTGAAGAATGAGAGTAGTGGAACAAAGGCCTACAGGAGAAGCCATATCCGTCCAGTGAAAGAGCCCTCTTCTCTAAATGAAAAGGCAATGTCCGAGATGAGGTGTGGCAGCAGCTGAAAAGCATTTCCATTAGAACATTCAGATCAGGTTGAATGGTGCTTTTTGGTGTGTGTGTGTGTGTATGTTTGAACAGAATATCCACATTGCACATACACACATCACGTCACTCACATGCACATTGTGATAAAGACTATATTATTCCAAAAATGCAGCGGCGGTGCGTTTAATCTGTAAATCCACACTCGCTCTTCCTTATAACTCATCCAACATCTAGAACCGAGTCTACAACCTTCACTTCCACATCCAGCACCCCAACCCCACAGGCACAAATCCCCACCCAGCTCTACATATAGCAGTGGTTTGCCTCCATCTGACCTGTATGACTGGCTGTTTTACTGGGATATTAGAGAGAGAGAGAGAGAGAGAGAGAGAGAGAGAGAGAGAGAGAGAGAGAGAGAGAGAGAGAGAGACAGAGAGAGAGGGAGAGGGAGAGGGAGAGAGAGAGAGAGAGAGAGAGAGAGAGAGAGAGAGAGAGAGAGAGAGAGAGAGAGAGAGGGAGAGGGAGAGAGAGAGAGAGAGAGACAGAGAGAGAGGGAGAGGGAGAGGGAGAGAGAGAGAGAGAGACAGAGAGAGAGGGAGAGAGAGAGAGAGAGAGAGAGAGAGAGAGAGCGAGAGAGAGAGAGAGTGGAGGCGGAGAGAGATCGAGAGAGAGAGAGAGAGAGAGAGAGAGAGAGAGAGAGAGAGAGAGAGAGAGGAGGCGGAGAGAGATCGAGAGAGAGAGAGAGAGAGAGAGAGAGAGAGAGAGAGAGAGAGAGAGAGAGAGAGGGAGGGTGGGAGGGAGAGAGAGGAAAAGAGGGGAAGAACAGGAGAGGGATAGAGGGAGTGAGAGAGAGACAGCGAGAGAAGGAGGCCTGCAACCATTTTGACATAATCTACAGTATGAGAAGATAGAGGGAGGGATGAAGAAAAACAGGTATGGAAAGAGAGCAAGAGAGTGATAGAGAGAAAGGTATATTTTGAATTTGTGTTTATTATGGGAGTTTTTCAGAATATAATGGGGGGTTCATCATTTGATCCAAATTTATTCAAAATGCACATTAGCCGTGATTAAGAGCAAGCAAGATAAATGATGATTAAAAAAAGTTCTCAAGCAACATTGCATGTTAACTCTGCCTGCCACATATCATATAGTGCAATATCAACTCATTTTAGAACAATAACAGCTGCTTGCCAATGTCTTCATGGTCCTTACATCATCCATCCCCACTCTTGTCTCTGATACTGAGTATGTATTATGTTGAGTGCATGACGGTCCTTTGAAAGCTGTGGACGAACCTCTGTTCAAAACTCACAGTCACACACACAACCACACGTATGCACACACGCACACACAAAGTAAATAAAATGGACACTCGCACACCAGTAAATGTCAAAAGGCTGATCAAGTATGAGAGATACGAGACTGCATTACGCAGCTCCCTCACTGAAGTTATCAACAAAGGGCTTTGAAAAGGTTGGCGGGGCCAGAAGCTTACTGTAAGAAGACTCACAGTGCTTAGAATTACAAAATGTCCACTAGGAGTGTGTATGTTTTTTAATGAATAATTGTGGGCCCCACAAAATAAATAATTAATTAATTAATTAATATTTAGTGAAGTCATTGGTCGGTTTAGAAAAATAACAATTGTTTTATTTTTTTGTTGTTGATAACTACTGAATATTAGTTATTATTATAGGTATTATTAAATAAAGGAAGCCTGAGGAAGTGCAAGATTTGTTGAGGTTTAATTATAGTTTAACCTGCCGATTGACCTTCAGACATTGGTGTGAATGCTCGAGGCATTCTCAACCTATGTTCCTAATCACATTCTTTCTGACACTTTGTTTGGAACTTAACTTCTTCCAATTTTCGACCTAGAGACTCCGCTCAAATTGCAAAATGTTCAGCCAATATAGTTGGCTACTATTTCTCTGATAAAAATATGATCAGGTTAATCATTGACCTTCGTTCACACATCAAATCAACACATTTTGTGATGAGTTTATTCCAAGTACAAAAAAAAAAGAGTCTAGGTTCCTTATACACGGCTGGTTGCTAGCGTCCGGCAGAAGCACACAATGAGCTAGTCTATGTTTTTAAATGCTTCTGCAACTTGAGAATGATGTATACGACCACAACATGTCACGTTAAATCTGAGACACAGCAACCAATAGTACAAGCCTTATTTTTCTGTAACCTAAACTCGACGAACTACATGTGAACGAACGTTAATGTCACAACCATAGTTGTATTACCTTTGTTATGATCCTTGTAATATTAACACTTATCATGCCAATTCTAATATGTATTGTACTGATAATGTATCATATGAATTCTACTTCATCTTATGATACTCATACCACAACTTCAGATCCTGCCTGTCCTTTGCTAGCCCTAGCTCTCGCCCTAGCTCTGGCTTGTGGTAGCCTGCTCTTCTCTTTAAAAGTAAGCACTCTAGCTTATGGCCTCCAGGCCTGCCTCGTTAATTGGAGGAAGTCTGTGTTTGGCTTGGGCGTGGAGCCAGCAGGTTTCCAAATGTCTCCTTTCAATCCCCCATCCCCTCAGTCCTCCCTGGTGTCTGCCACAGTATGGCCCGATCCCATTTCTACCCCTTACCCCTTCCCCTTACCCCTCCCCCTTGTTTTGAAGGGGTAAGGGGAAGGGGTAAGGGGAAGGGGAAGGGGTGAGGGGTAGAAATGGGTTTGGGCCTAAGTATAGGCTACTAGTAATTCTACTACTTTTCAGAATAATAGGCCTATCCTTCCTTACCACTTATCATGCTTATACTACTTATACTTAAAAAGATACTTATACTTCATTCTATTACTAGGCCTAAGTTCAAACTGTATCACTTTAGTTCAGCCATTTGCTTAACCCTTAAAGGTTAAGGGTGTGGAATCAAGTGGCAACTAGCGGAGCGAACTTGGCAGAGTTCATGCCAAGTGTTCATAAGTATGTTCAACTAGTTTATTAGCTCATGGAAATAAGAAATGTTGTGATTTTGTTAGCTTAGATTGAGTCCTGTATATCAACAAAGGGGCAGGTCCTCTTCCATGGAGGCGGCTATGTTGCCCCGCCATGTCTCTGTCATGTCTTTATAGAGGAGCATTAACATGATGTAAGCCGCTGGCCAAGACCTTATGTGCTACCAAGCACGAAGAGGACTAACTAACTAACTAACTAAGCCGCTGGCCAGACAGAGTTCTACTTACCATGGCGTTATACTGTCTTGCACCCATCTTGCTGTACCCTTTTTTGGAGGCAGACGTCAACATCAACCGCCGCACAAATGGAGCCCCAACATCCACACGCATCCACCGTTGCTTCATCCTAGACGCTTAAACCCCTCTCGGATGTGGACATCAACATTAACCGCCGACAAGACGGAGATAACAGGCAAACACACACCATGGCGTAATATAATAGTGGCTGAGAAGCTTAACCCTCTTTCTCAAACAGTCTATGAAGACAGGCTTATTCTCCTTCCTTTCACAAAAATATCAAATGTATTAGAGTCTTCAGTTCTAACTGAGTTTCACTTTTTAATCCAAGTGTAAAATAATGTAGCGAATGGCAGTTTGTTGATGAGGGGGATTACGATAAGTGGGTTTGCAATCTGTACAGGAATGTTCAAAGAATGCCGCAAGGGGTCTTTCTTTTAAAACAATTACTAAAGACATATTCTGATGACGTTGGGAAGTAGCGTGGGAACATGGGAGTTGCTGTCTTCACCACCATTGCTGGTGAACATCGATCTGACGTGACGCAAAATCATGTGAGACTCACTCATGTTCACGGACGAATGTATTAAAGTTGCATTCATGTTATGTCACTTCATTCTAATGAAGTGACGTGACAAACTCTAATAAGTCTTACTAGCTGTAGATAATGGTCTTTGGGAAACCCCTGGCTGTTGTCCTTGGTCTAAACAATCGTACAAAAATAGCTCCATGAGAATGTTGAACGTTGTTGTAACTTCATTACGTTACTGTGCACACTAGTCTTTCCCACAGAATTAGATTATACGTGTGGTGCTCCTAGCTGACGGGGAGGTGGGGGGGTCGAATTTTTAACCTACAAAGATATTGGATATTCACGCTCTGAATCACCAGTAGGAGTCTGGTTTGTCGAGTTGTGAACCCCTGCACGGGATACAAGAGCAGCAGCACTCCTCTCTATAGAACCATTATTTTTGCATTTGACCCAAAATTTGAATAACAAAGTAACCTTCCCAAAACAATGGCCTAACTGCAATTAAACCACAAAAAAGGTTTATAAATGCATCCCGCTATCTCTACGACATTAAAAGCAGGTAAATAATGACGGTTGGAGCTCCTGTGATGGTGTAACGCAAATTTACAGTATACTGTATATAATACAGATTCAACTGACTTTCCATATGTGAACATTTGCTTACATGGTGGAAACTATCGCAGACTTTTTTCCTACCATATTAAGAGGAGGTCATGTTAAGATTCAGAGATGCACAGAGAGGAGGTACTATTAACAGATGGTATATTGTCAGTCTGGTAAAGGAGTAAGAATGATCAATGTGTTACGCCATTCAGCCATTCGCGCTGCAGGTTTTCCGGTGAAAATTTGCATCTATTCGTGTCTTTGCATTGACTTGGTATGAATATGTGCTGTGCCTTCATTCTTGGTGTCTACGCACCTTTACTTATTCTGGTTTTGATTGTATAATCTTTGTTAAAAGTAAAAAAAAGAGTGCATTAAGAAATAATGAACGAACCTTGTTCGATAAAAGGACCTAAAAGTTATTTAGATTTCTTAAAAATTATCAATAGGACACAATGACATAAGAAATAAAAGAGAAGACGCATTCACCAGGATCCTAGAACTGGGGTCTGTGAAGATATCCTCACTTGGTTACTGAATGATATGTTAATAGATATTTAATTGACTGATTACATTAATGAAAGTTATTCATGAAAACCACTGTGAATATTTATGGACTGGTAAAAATGGAAAACGACACTTGACCTCTTTCTAATCATTCTTAACATGGTTTAGTGTATGCATAATGTAAGTACTTAGATTTGTTTTTTTAGATAATTTCAAATTATATTTTATTTAAATGTATTTTTGGATGCCAGCCCACCGCTGTGAAATATAGTTAATACAGTAAAATGTAGTGTGAGGTATGTGATCTATTTACTGTTTTATGTGCACTGCTAATAAACTGCTGCAGGGCTAATAGTCATCAAGCCTTGATTTATTGTTGCTGTATAAGACCCAGTCATTTGGTTTAATTGCTTAAAGACCCTTTTACAATGATTACACCGTCCGCTATTCTAGAATCAGTAGAATATATTCTTCACGATACATAAACGTCTGCTTTAGCAAGTGCAAATATTGGACAACTATTGGAAAAGAGACTAAACTTGGAGTTAAATGTTGGATTAACCCATTGCTGGCTCATGTCTGACTAATGCAATAGTAACTGTTTATCTATTTAAAACTGATCTAACTTGAGGTTCTGAATGCTAGAAACACATGTCGGAAGATTGGATTTGAGGCTTTGTTCAGTGTTCAATACTAATGATTGGTAATGGATGGAAATGCATGGCGGGCCAAGATCCACCACCTGTATGAGTGCTATTGTTGAAATTAAAGGTTTTACAGAACATTCATAGAGCTCCAATGTCGGACAAATCTACAAAAACAAACAAAAACCTTACTATAGAATGTTTAATGGAGTTGGCCAACACTAATTTGACATTTACACCAAAACAATTGTCATTGGACACCAGCCAAGAGACACCTTTCACTTCTGAACTACCAAAAAGTGAATATTATCAAGTTTATGAATAGCACATATGGTATAGCACATGTCCTTACCACACGTATTTACTTACATTTTGCCCTCTCCCGTGAGCCTAAGTATAATTAATGGAGGTATACAGTGATCAGATAACAAGACATACACACACACACAGGCACACATACACACACACACATGGCCAGTGCCATCTGGCAAGGACATCTGAAACACTTTAACTACCACCTGTACAGTGTGAGCGTGTGCGTGTGTGTGTGTGTGTGCATAAATGATGTGTTACTATGAATATGGGAAGTTTCAGATGTGTGAACCAGAATACTAACAGGTTTGAAAATATACTAATTAAGATTTGCATCTAATAATGAGGGATCAAATTTTAATGCATGAATGCTTTGACTTCTCACATGCATCATTGACAACGAACACCTCTAATGTGTAAAGATGTGAGAATGAGAATGAATTAATTACAAGCATCAACTAATTAATTATCCGACCTCCACTTAGGAAGCTGTGGTCAGCCACAGGCGAAGGTAGTTAAGTTTGCATTGGTCGTTGTTGGTGTTCAGTCATGCAGGCTACGCTTATTTCAAGTTGGGTAATTAACCGTAACTAATCTAAGTTTAGTTGAGCTTAACATAGCCTAATTTAATTAAACTGAAATAACAATTTTATTGAGTTTAACTTGATCATAGGCTGTGCAAATAAAGCTGTCAAAAATGTTTCGAAGGAAGACAAAATGTGGAGGAAGGACACATTATGTAAGCAGGGTTTGGACTTGCGTGTCAGGAAGGCTCTGGTTCATGTCATGCTATTCCATATATCACACTGGATCTGTTGTTACTTCTCTCTTTCTCTCTCTCTCTCGTAAGTCCTTCTGCATCCACAAATCCTTCCTCTGTCTGTCTCTCTCTGCCTTCTCTCCTCTTCCATCCATAGCCTCCCCGCCCAAACCCGCCCCACCCCCCCCCCCCCCCCCCCCCCCCCCAACGACCCTTATTGAATTAGCATGGAAACAGCCGAAGGTACATGCAGTCTTGTTTATCGACCCATCCATTTTTAATAGTCCCGGTACTCTCCCCCAGACAGGGGCTGTCGTCCCGTGGTCCCACCTGGCTGTAAAGTCTGTCAGGACTGGTTGTGACGCGGCGGCTACTGAGGGCGAGCCGGGCCGACCTTGGAAGTGCATTAAGAGAATTCCCCCTGTCCTGTCCCCTCGGCCCCACCCCACAACAGCTACAACGACGTGACAGGCACAAGACTGCTTAACTGTAAGGTTAACGTAGCTGGACTGATGGCGGATACAGTTTTTTCCCAGCTCCTTGTTTTGTTTGACGTTTTTTTGGAAAGTGGGACACGGCAAGATTAGATGTTGTCTTGCCTTATTTGTATGGAAACCCCAGATGGGAAATTAGTCCCTTGATGTGACGTATCTTTTAGCCCCTAGACTTAGTGTTATGTACATTTACTTGAATTAACTTCTAAATCTGTCTTTCAGACACACAGCGTATGAAAGAATAAATCAGTCTACGATTATATAACCCATGGGAAATCAGCTTTTAGATACTTTGCCCAGAAAGAAAAAACTGCATTGGATTACTCAGAATTCAATAGAATGCCCATGTTCTTCTTCCTCAGATGTGTTTCCAATTAAGGAATGGACTCTGACCCGGGGATAGCAGTCCGCTACTGGGCATACTGAGAGAAGGACAGCAAACCGTTTGAATTAAGACTTGCTCACATTCATCCATCACTCTGTAGCTATCGTCCCCTTTTAAAGTCGACGAAGGCTTGTTTATTCGCCTCATCCATGTCTCTCTCTCTCTCTCTCTCTCTCTCTCTCTCTCTCTCTCTCTCTCTCTCCCCCCCCCCCCTCTCTCTCTCCCCCTCTCTCTCTCTCTCTCTCTCTCTCTCTCTCTCTCTCTCTCTCTCTCTCTCTCTCTGAACCCTCTCTCTCTCCCTCCCTCTCTCTCTCTCTCTCTCTCTCTCCCCCCCTCTCTCTCTCCCCCCCTCTCCCCCCCCTCTCTCTCTCTCTCTCTCTCTCTCTCTCTCTCTCTCTCTCTCTCTCTCTCTCTCTCTCTCTCTCTCTCTCGCTCTCTCTCTCTCTCTCTCTCTCTCTCTCTCTCTCTCTCTCTCTCTCTCCTGTAATTGCATTGTGCGTGATTGAGACACTGTCACTAATAAAGGTTTCAGACACTTAATGACCAATCAAAACACAGTCTGTTCAGATGGCATCTAATTGGTTTGTTCGTGATTAGGAGTCGCTGGAGCGAAGAAAAACAACGGGAAACGTATGGGGAGGCAACTTCACAGGTCTCAGATAAATCACTGTTAAAGACATCAAAAAAAGTAAAGATTTGAAGAAATTTGAAATGTCAGTTATTTTCCATTGTTTTTTAGTCAAGAATTCACTTTTGGGGGTTATTTTTGTTAGAAGGCTATTTTGCGAGGTATGATATTTTTGTTAGGGTACGTGGCATCAACTGGGACGTGGCGTGTGTGTGTGTGTGTGTGTGTGTGTGTGTGTGTGTGTGTGTGTGTGTGTGTGTGTGTGTGTGTGTGTGTGTGTGTGTGTGTGTCTGTGTGTGTGTGTGTGTGTGTGTGTGTGTGTGTGTGTGTGTGTGTGTGTGTGTGTGTGTGCGTGTTTGCGGTGGATGAGAGAGAGATGTGTAGAGATGGTGCTGGAAGAGAGGAGTGGGCGAGATAGAGCGGCGGACATGTTGAGGATTTCGAAGGGGACAGGGGAATGGTAATTAGGATGAAGATGGATGAAGTAAGGCAGGCCGCGGGGATGCTGCCACATCCGGTCTCTATATCCAAATATTGACGTTTTGAATCTCGACCGCTTCTTCCTGTATGCGGATTTTGCGGTTGCAGAGGGCCCCAAGGCCACCAGGGGGCCCTAAAGCTACCATTTAAGCGTTTTTAAGGGAAGCTGTCCCATGAGCAAATCCAGGTATTGACGGCAACATCTATATTATTGGTTTATGATTCATCAATCAAATTCCTATCTAGAAGATAGCAGTGGTGGCTGGCTAAAAGAGAGTGCTGGGATGCACCCCACCCTGGTTGTTTTTTGCTAAAACAAATATTTTTTTATAAACGATAATTACTTATTTTAGTAATTATATATAGTTTTGTGTGTTGTAAATGTACAATAACGTATTATAGATAAAGATAAATGATTGAGCCAATTTCTGAGATACACCAACCTAAATTTAGCCGATCCAATTCGCAAATCAGATGCCTAAAGTGCATTTAATATATCAGGTGGTAGGGACAACTGACGTAACAGGATTTAATGGGCCATAATTTCGCAAGATATCTTCTCCATATTCCACTTGAGAGGAACAATTTCAAGAAACTACAAGAGAAAGAACTTAGGTCATGTCAGCCCAACATCAAATCCAGCTAAAAACAGGGTAGCGAAAAAGTTGAAATGAACATGCAAGTCTTCTTCAGTAATTGAAATGAAAGGCTTGGGTTATGACCCAGGCCAAAAATTCCCAAATTTAAGGGAGAACCGTCATTTGGTATGCACCACACACTGTGGCCTTATTCTATGTCGGAGAGCACTCTCTCGGATGCGGACATCAAAATCAACTAGTGCCCAGAAGGAGCTCCACACATCCACACACACCTTGCCACCAGTGTCCCTTCATCGTGATGTCAAATAGCCTCGGAAAGGGCAGTAACTATTTAAGAAACTGACAAACAATATCTACAAAGCTCAAAGTACAATCCAAAGGGAGTTACTGTCCACTACAAAAAAGACATCCTGAACTGCCTGTAACAACTTGGTTGCAGTCAGCATTACTTCCGGGCTTTGGTTTTGTCCAGTTCGACCTGTGGCCACTGGAGTTCGGTTCTGGTAGTGCTATGCCGAGAAGACACTGCTGTGTTCAGTGGGCAAGCAAATCCCCTTATGGACTTCACCATTGAAACAAGATTAAGAATCAGAGGTAAACATTTATTTTGACCGTTCCCTTCAATGCTGGATCTTTGCAACATGTAGATTCAGGATAACAGCCTGTAAGTCCTTTTTATGGTATCAGATTTTTCAGCTTAAAACAAACAGGGTATTTCCTTCCGCGGTTTCAAGTGCAGAGTTGTTGGTCATAGAGTTTGCTAAGCAAAAAACCTTGGCTAACTTGCTAGCTCACATTTTTGGTTCAAATGTTTCAGTGTCAGCTCTATAAATGTTGCAGCTTTTCTGCAGGGTGTAGTAATGGTGTAGAGTTCTTCAGGGTAGACTAATGCTTTTTTTGTATAAGTTCTCCACCTCCCTTGGAATGGTTGCAAAATGTCCACAAGTGCACCTAAATAAGAAAAAAGGCAACAAATTACAGTTACAACTTTCCGTTTTTTGGGCCCCCAAAAAATATTTTGCGGTAGGGTATAGGGTCCACAACAGCAGCCCCTCTGCATTGGTGTCTGATTCTGTGTGAAAAAAATCCCCAAACTCCCTTTCATGTTAATTCATGTGCTTAATACAAAAGCTAAAAATACAAAATAGCAATGTAGCATTTTATTTTCTCGCATGTTTGCCTGCACAGCTGGAAACAAAAATGCAAATGTGAGTTGATGCATTTTCTAAACACCCTACTTAAAACAAATTGCTAGTTTCTGGTCATGTCACGTGTGATGAACTGTTCCAAATGTGGATGAATGAAAGAGAGGTTTCAGTGAGGGAAAAATACAATTGAAAAAAGGTGAATTTAGGATTCTTTTTGGAAAACTTGCATCACCAAGAACACAAACAAAGACATGCTCCTAGTCACAATCATAGTGAAAATACACCCACCTGCAGGGCCGTCGGACTGCGGGGACAAAGGGGACAATTGTGGGGGGGCCCAAGGCAGAGGCCCCCCCCCCCCCCCCCGTCAACAATCGCGCTCCGGACCCTCCCTCCCCCCCCCCGTCAACAATCGCTCCGGACACCCCCCCCCCCCTTAACAACCTGGCGCAGGGGGGCCCATCAGTACCTATAGTATAGGGGCCCAGGATTTGGTGCTACGGCCCTGCCCACCTGCACACAGTACTCCACATCCGACGGCCCATGTAGCATCCACGCCAGTCATGATTTCCCAGGCCTGTAGCAAGGCAGCTGCACTGGTGGTTGGGTTTGGGATAGGGACTTTCTCCTCCACCTATCAAGCACTCCCCCCCCCCCCCTGTTTAAGAAAAACCTACCTAATGAGATCACTGGGAACCGTTTCAGTGAGGGTCAGCGCTCATTTCAAGCAATTCTCTTTTAATTGGTCTCAAATCTAATCTACGCCACTGTCGCAGCAGAGCAGGGTGGTCGTCCCAGCACCGTCGTTGCTAAGTGACACAGGCGGATGAATTCCAAGGATGTGGTTTGGTCCCTTATCAACACCCCCCCCCCCCCCCCCCCCCCCCAAAACCCCTTCCATTTGTTGTTGTTATGTTGTTCGAGTGGTCGTGCTATGATTGGTTGTTGTTGTGGCTGTCGAGGAGATTTTCTTGGATCATAGCTAGACTATAGTAGAAGGCAGCATCGTCGTTGGTACTTAATGCATAGAAAGACGCTTCACATCCGGATAATCTGCTCTGTGCAGCAAGGTAGAGAGTAGTACTGAACAGATCAATGTGTTTGTGTGTGTGTGTGTGTGTTGCTATGTGTGTGTGCGATAGTTAACATTTTATGTTAACTATCCCAAAATATGTGAGGGCAACATTCCTTTGGGGATCGAAAACACCTCATGGCTTCCGCTGCTTACTTGAAGTGACATAAAAAGCATTTGCTGACTGCTGAACTGCTGAGTGCACGGCTCAAAGGTAATATATGTGCGTCTCTCTGTCTGTCTCTCTTTTACTACCTCAGCTCTATGTCAATTCACCTCTTCTGTTCCTACCCGAAAGTGTTACCAGCTGTGGTCCGACCCGTCTCTTACGAACCGGCTGTCACTTCTGACGTCCGGTATCACAGAGTGTGACAGCCCAACCACCCGCGCCCTGCTCACACAGCTCCTTAATGACACCTGAGACACAACACAGAACCTACTTACAGACCCCACATACGCAGACACAATCACGCACTTACACATAGTTACACACACATTCACACACAAACATTATCAGACGTGCTCACGCACACACGCGCACACACACACACACACACACACACACTAAAAGATAAATCAAAAAACAGACACACACATACACAGACACGCACAGGGTCGGGATCTCCTCCGTGGTCTGTTTCTGTTTGGTTCCATCCCTCCTACATGGGTTTTAAATAGAAAAGGTGGTAAGGTCCACTCTTTTTAGGGTATTAAGAAGGAGCTGATATTTTAAGTCTGTGCAATGGTAAAGTATTTTGTTTGATCACTGTGTGTGTGTGTGTGTGTGTGTGTGTGTGTGTGTGTGTGTGTGTGTGTGTGTGTGTGTGTGTGTGTGTGTGTGTGTGTGTGTGTGTGTGTGTGTGTGTGTGTGTGTGTGTGTGTATACAAGCCATTGTAAGTGTGTTAGGTGTGGTCATGCGTGTGTCTGTTTTCCCATGGCCTGCTGGAACTTAAATAGTGAGGACAGAGACCAGGAAACAGCGGAAGATTAGTATCAAGTGTGGTTCCACCTTGCCTAGCTGAGTGTGTGTCCACTAAGCTTAGCCGATTGTGTGTTCACCAAGCCTAATCGAGTGTGGGTCCACTTAGTTTAGCCGGGTGTGTGTCCACTTAACCTAGTCGAGTGTGTGTCCACCAAGCTTAGCCGAGTTTGTGTCCACTAAGCTTAGCCGAATGTGTGTTCACTAAGCCTAGCCGAATGCGTGTGTCCACTAAGCCTATCCAAATGTGTGTCCACTAAGCCTAGCTGAGTGGGTTTCCAGTAAGTTTAGCCAAGTGTGTGTCCACTAAACCTAGTTGAGTGTGTCCATTAATCTTACCTGGGTGCGTGTCCGCTAAGCCTAGCTGGATCCGTGTCCACTAAGCTTGGCCGAGTGTGTGTCCACTAAGCGAGTTTGTGTCCATTAAGCCTAGTCGAGTGTGTGTCCAATAGGCTTAGCCGAATGTGTGTTCACTAAGCCTTGTCGAGGGTTGGTCCAAATGGCTTAGCCGGGTGTGTGTCCACTTAACCTAGTGGAGTGTGTGTCCACTAAGCATAGAAAAAAATGTGTGACCACTGAGCCTAGCTGAGTGTAGGTCCATTTATCTTAGCCGATTGTGTTTCCGTAAGCTTAGACGAGTATGTGTTCACTTAAGGCAGCTAGCTGGCTCATAAAGCGCCTCACTGCTGCACCATAAACCCTATAGTCTCTAATGCCCTGTAAGCAGGAAAAAAATTGCAGTGGCAAATTTTCTCTGCCTTTATTCATCAATTATTCATTTATATTCCTCAATGGTGTGAAGGCTGATGTTCTATAACCATCTGATCAAGGTCTGATGTTGATTCTCTTCTGTAAGAAGATCAAATGGGGGAATCGTGAATGCATTGTGAATAGCCACACAACTCATTTGAGTAGGCTACTTGTTTTGTTTCTGATCAACAGCCTCCTTGATATGAACAAAAATCGTTTTTTGGGTTTATCAGGGCACAACATGCCCTTTTTTTCACCCACAACACTAAATCCCAAGTGTGCAAAAGTACAACAATAAAGAGGAAATGGTCTTTCGGCGATCAAAATTAACGACTGCTCACAGTCATAAAGTCACATGGCATAGTTAAAAAATAACAGAAAAAACGCCATTCCTTGTCCACATTATCTCCGGGGCCTGGTTTTTATGTATATTCTTGTCTACGTTTGAGTTTCCCAACAGGTGTAGTAACAAATGCCTCGCAGTTATACAGAGCGAAAATCGAAAATCATCACGCTCAGTTCTCAACGGTGGCACTGGACAGACGGATGGACAACGTTGCTGAGCAAGGATGCACGGCACGCCGTGGATGACCAAACAGCAAGGGTTTCATCTGTTTGTGTGTGTGTGTGGGTGTGTGTGTGTGTGTTTCGAGGTGTGGTTATAATTTCTGACATTTCCATCTTTCGGTCGCAACCAAGCTGCATGAATGTTTCCTGTCAGCGTTTGTGAGTGTACGTGTGTGTATGTGTGTGTACAGGTGTGTGTGTGTGTCAAACAGAATTAATATTTAGACAAAGAAACGCCTCCAGACTTAAACTAGCCAACCATCTGAATATATAATTGGAAGAAGTTTTCCAGAGCAATAATTATCGTATTAATGCCACTGGATTTGCTGTCAGAAGCTGTGTGTGCCTTTGTATGTTTGTGTTTGTGTACATGCATACTTAGCTGTGTGTGTGTGTGTGTGTGCGTGCGTGCGTGCGTGCGTGCGTGCGTGCGTGCGTGCGTGCGTGCGTGCGTGCGTGCGTGCGTGCGTGCGTGCGTGCGTGCGTGCGTGCGTGCGTGTGTGATAGTAAAGAAGAGAGAGAAGGGAGATCCATTACAGAAATAGGAAGAAAGATGAAGAGAAAGTGAGAGCAAGGGAAGCCATTTCCACTCACTCTGATTAGTGGAGCAGATATGGTCATTGTAATTCACTCACTCCGGATCAGAATCCACCCCAGCCATTGGAATACACGGTGAAGAAACACAGCGACGAGAGCAGAACTGATAACCTACAAAGTTCAGACAACTTCAATACCAGCAAAGAACAGTAAGAGACGCTCCCCCTTTAAATGCAACAATGGGAATCACACCTGCATATATGTGCTCACACCATCATAGTGACACACATACATACAAACCTATATGCATGCAAACATTCACACACACACACACACACACACACACACACACACACACACACACACACACACACACACACACACACACACACACACACACACACACACACACACAAACACTGTATCATTCATTGTTGTGTTTCTACCAACCCACCCCTCCATCCCTCCATCTTTTTTCGCCATTACTCTCCCTCCCTTCCAGCAGGGGTTCTCCTCACCCCCACATCTCCCCCCTCTCCTCTCCACTGCAATCCGTCCCTCCCCTCTCTCCTCTCCTCCCCACTTCCTCTCCTCTCTCCTCCTCTCCTCCCAGACAGGATTATTTACCAGCCAGTCGGGATGCCGTCAGGGAGGTTGCAGTGAGCGGTCCGTCGCCCCGGGGACGCCTGAAGCAACGCAGCAATCAGAGCACCGCAACACCCTCCTCCCTCCCCCGTCCCCCCCCCCTCCCTCCCCCCCACCACCTGTGCCCCTGGGAGCCCAGCTCAGGGAGGCAGGCAGGAGGAGAGGAGCGGGGGAAGGAGAGAGAGGGACAGGGTTGGGGAAGAGGGAAGGATGAGGAAGGAGAGAGGGAGTGCTGCAGAGAGAGGGAGTTGGAGAGGAAGGGAGAGAGGAATGAGGGAGGGGGAGGGCTGTTTGAACTGGGAATGACATGGGAAATTCAAATTGAAAAAAGAAAAAGGGGTAAAGAGAGTCTACAGGGACAGGGGGGGGGGGGGGGCTTGAGGGAGAGAAGGGAGAAATGGAGGGAGGGACAGAGTGGTATCTCTCCCACTCCTCAGCGGAGCCGTGAGGCTAGAGAGGAAGGAGAGAGACAGTGGGAATGACAGAAGCAATGCACACAGAGAAAGGAAAATGAGAGAGGTAAAAGGAAGCGTGCATGAGGAGCAACGGAGAGATGAAAGACAAGCCAAGGTAAACAGCTAAAGAGGGAGAAAATGGCGGTGAGGGAGGGAGAGGAGGGAGGCTTGAGGAAGATGGAGAGGCCAATAAACAGCTGTGCTTCTGAATCTGTGGCCTATGAATCCACCCCCCCTCCCCCATCCACCCTCTACCTCAGGTCTGCTGGTGTTAAACAGGAGCGTAAATACGCCTCCCAACCTCTGAGTGTGTGTGTGAGTATGTCTGTGTGTGTGTGTGGGTGTCTGTGTGTGTGTTGGTGTGTGTGTGGGGGGGGCTGTTTGTGTGTGTGGGGGTGAGTGTGTGTGGGTGGTTGTGTGTTTGTGTGTGTGGGGGGGGCGTTTGCGTGTGTTGGGGGGTGTGTGTGGGGGGATGTGTGTGTGCATGGAGGTGTGTGTTTTTGTGTGTGTGTGTATGTCTTTATAGATGTGTGTGGCCATGCATGCAGGTGTGTCTGTGTTTGTGTCTCCGGGCAAGCATGTGTTAGAGTGTTTGTGTGTGTGTGTGTGTGTGTGTGTGTGTGTGTGTGTGTGTGTGTGTGTGTGTGTGTGTGTGTGTGTGTGTGTGTGTGTGCGTGTGTGTATGTGTGCGCGTGTG
>NC_044061.1:19645653-19665653 GCF_902167405.1 Gadus morhua | reverse complement strand
TAAAGTATTTACATAAACACATACATATTCACCCTCCAAATATTCAGTATTATCACCACAGCTTAAGCGCACTGTGAGTTGAATTGACTTTGATATTGATTTGGTTGAATATAAAAAAAAAGTGTTTGGCTGAACGGTTGGCCTGTGAACTCGCCCCGTCACTCACAGTTAACTCAGAGCCCTGGGGGAAAGCCAACACAGGATCGGAAAAAATATGATAAAATGGATGAGAGGATGGAGGGAGGAGATGGAGGAGAGAATGTTGTCTTGAAGTAAGATGGTTAAAAGGCCGTCACGCACACCTACACTCACACCCACATCTATTATGCAAAATATTTGCATTCATAATACACAAGACAGAAATGATCAAGAAATAAAGTCCAAAAAGTTATGTAGCAATGGGTAAAGATATACATTTCTCATTTGGTGTAGGTATTTTGATATGGATTGATAACCTATGTCCCAACCTCCCTACGTTATGCCATCCTGTGTTATTGCTGTAGGATGGAAGATGCAGTTAAAGATGGCGCCTACCAACACAAAACCCCTTTGAACATCTATGCCCTCTAAATATGACAAATATCTAAGTCTAAGATTATAGTTTGGGAAATATATCCTATTGAAACAACAGCAGACTCTTTTTCATGCGGGCATATGAAATAAAAGAAAATTAAAGTATGACACATTTAGAATACGCTGGCTTTAGTTAAGAAAGACCAACAGTAACAGAAAATCAAAGTAAAATCTCTCAATGCATTATATTTGTATTTATATTCCAATTATACCATTTGCTTCGTTCATAAATGACAGGCTGGTTAATTAAGTACACATCTGAAAATATTATTATTGAGTATTATGTATGACTGAATTGTGAATGAAGATGAGAGGGTAGAAAGAGTTGGAAGAGGAAAGGGATGCCTGAACCTCTTAATTTGCCTCGGTTGAACACCAATAGCCAGCATGGACACACATGTTGTATCCACATGGCTTCCCCTTAAAGGAGCATTTCACCGGTGGAGGCATGAATATGTATTGAAATTGGATCCTATATGTAGTGGAATAATAAAATAAAATTCTAATTTGGTGCAGTCTTGACCAAGAAAAGGCAGAAAGTGACTTTTTGGCGCTTGTGGATTGAATACAACAACTCCCACCATGCACAGCTTCGCTGGCGGCCACTCCCGCTGATCATCTCCGCCTTTCGGACACCTACTTGTTCCATCTACTAATGGAACAAATCAGAGTGGAGCTTGACCCGACGTCACTGGCAGAGAGTAGTGACGCTTGCACAGAAGCATACGGCCGACATCTTTCTTTATTCTGGGTGGAAATAGTAACATAGTTACGCAATTAAATGCGTTTATGTAAACATTTTTAACGAGAAATGTGCATTTTAATTTCATAATGTTCGCTCATTGAATGTGAAGGATGTTTGGTTTGATAGTTATGACGAAGAGGGAACGCTCCATTCACTTGCATGGACAGCGTCTCTGGTTGCTAAGCAACCTCAACGTCTTGGCGGACTATCTGCTGATCAACACTACGAATGCTGGAAACACACCAGACACACCATGTGAAGTTATTTAACCCGATTATTGTTATTTATTTAATCTATTTAATCTAACCCGATCTAAACTCTATCATGCACCCAAATACGGCGGCGTTTGGGTTTCCTACCTCGGACTCCTAAATCCAGCGCAGCCACAGGCGCGTTGGCGCGTTGAACCATTTTTTGACACACAATGATCAAGCTTCAAGTTAGGCACGTTACACGCGTTTGGTGTGGCCGTAGCCCGTGTCCACCAAAAGCGTTTATTTATGCGGTTTCACCCAAAAAATCCGCTTCGTGTGGACGGGGCCAAGAAGGCGAACACACGTGACCAAGACGGGGAGACAGCGCCAGGCGACTTACGCCACTATCTGCCAATGGATCGTGGATGCCTGGGCTGATATAACAGTCTCAACTGTGGTCTAAGCTTTCACGAAGGCAGGAATAATCACTGAACTGCCAGGCAACAGCAGCGACACTGACTCGGATAATGCCGAGAGGGATCCGGGCATGTTGGATGCCGTACTCGCCCAACTGTTCAATTCGGACACACAAGAATTCGAGGGATTCGTAGACGGGGAATGAACTGAAAAAGTGAGCTTATTGTTAAGAGATATTGATATTGATCAGATATTGATGAGATATTGTTAATATGCACATTAACGTTTGAACATCGTTACCATGGGAGTGACTGGAGTTGTCAGAACGCTTAATAAAGTTTGACTTTATCTGACTGTTTTGTGGACATTCCCTTTAGCACAGCTCGGTCTAGTCGATGCATAACGCAACCCCAGTCAAACGTTTGACTGCAGTATCTTCTATTCTATGCGCCTTTATAATCCGGTGCGCCCTATACATGAAAACAGTTCTAAAATAGGCCATTCATCAAAGGTGCGCCTTATAATCCGGTGTGCCTTATAGTGCGGAAAATACGGTAGTCCTCATTTGTATTTCTTTCGAAATGGTGAACTTCTATGTCAGATCCAGTACCCTCCGCCAATGTACTTCAGTTTTATCAACAGCCTCTGTTATCTTAGCTTCAGACGCTGTGGATGTTAGTTTCTGCTGGTGAAGTCCCACCCACTGGCACTGCTCTAATAGGTCTGTAGCGTCAGTGGGTCCCACCCCCTAGAGGGGGGTGGGACTAGTGGTTGTAGTCTTACGAGAATCATCCCCTCTTACACTTCCTGTTTTCTTGTACGCAAAAATCGTCATATTGCGTCATTAAAAACAGGAAGTGTTGGAGATCTATACGGATCTCTCCAGTCTCTCCAGAAAATAAGGGAATGATGCTAGACCATCCAAAAATATGCGGGGGGTTCTAAAAATACAAAGCTTATGTGAAATGGGTGAAGTTGCCCTTTAACGCTCCCCATTAGAGGGCCTAGTCTGCCACAGCGATCACACGTCTCTCAGAAGAGAGCTTCCACCTTGCTCTGTCCAGCCAGCTCTACGGACCTGGTCACTTTGAAGGATGTTGGCGGAATCTCTTACAATTGGCGTTCGTAACAACAACAACAACAACCCACTGATCCCCTCCGCAATGTCTGCTGGCTTCCCCCCCTCGGTGGTCCAAGAAGAGAGATGATGATGTGGACAGGGGTTTGTCTTCGGTCCGCTGTCATCGTTTGCATCGATCTCGTGACGGACGGGCTTCCGGACAGAACTGCGGACAGACATCACTCGTTCGATTATGCAGCTGTTTCTTATTTTCTGATCCAGCTTTTCCGTGCCAGTCGGTTGACACTGGGGGCTGAATTGATCGGCTAACTATGGCCATACTTGAGAGAGCTTGGGTCAAAGGTGTGGGGGCGGGGGGTGGTGGTCGGGATAGGCGGCGATGGGGGGGGCAGAAGTCATTTGTATTGTTATAACAGGAGCGAAGGAACCATTGGGTTTTGACAAGACAAAAGAAACAAAGCAACAGAATTCGCTGGTAAGGCTGAATCCAAGGGGAACTACAAACATGACCTCCGCGGGACGAGACGGGAACAGCAACAACCCGGAGGCTTTGTCTCAGAACGAATGAGAATTGATTTGAGCGTTTCTGTTTTTATAAGCGCTACTTGTTAGCCGTAGCCAATCAGCCAATCAGCAGGTTCGGTCCATCAATTGATTGGAAGAGGATCAAGTGAGGGCCGAAGCCAACTAGGGAACGTGACGTCAGTGTGACTTGAGGTGTGTTCGGTCGCTGTCTGAATCATGACTTCCTGTGTCTATTAAAGCGTCGTGTCAGAACCCCCTTCCCTCTCAACTAAAGTCTTTGTAGCGTAGTTAATGAGTGTCGATTTAGTACTTTTATTCATTCAAAAACCGAGCGTTGTAGAGACTCATAAATGAATATTGATTTCAGGGACCTGACGGTTTGCTACACAAACCTGATTTGGCGTGTGTTGATGTGGTGCTGCTTGGTTTTATTGAGGATTAAATGTCCTTTTTTGGAGGTGAAAGAACCCTTTCATTTTATCTTTAATGTTGTTGTGTTTTTTTGTATTACGTCTATGATAGTCAGTGTACAATGTCATTGAGGTCATTTAATGCTGTATTTATGTTTGTTTAGGTTTGGTAATACCAAATATATACAAAAGTGCATGAATAAACGATCTTCAATAGTTTGTTGTTGGATTACAACATTATATTTGCACTGTACAAAACGCCAACCATTGTATTGTGTGGTGCTCTGTATACATACTGTAGGCTTAATACTGACGGCGGTGAATAAATGGATGACTAACTCTATTTTTTTACGGAGCATGGCAAATACTGAATTTAATCAGGGTAGATTGCAATCATAAAAACTTACCGTGCATTTCACACGTCATTAACAGGTTTAATATCCGTTATATAAACAGTAAAGAAAACCATAAAAAGGGTTTAATGGAAAAAAATAACAATAAAGGGATGCTCTCTCTCTCTCTCTCTCTCTCTCTCTCTCTCTCTCTCTCTCTCTCTCTCTCTCTCTCTCTCTCTCTCTCTCTCTCTCTCTCTCTCGGGGCTGTAGAGCAGTCACCCTCCGGTGTTTGATGGGGGCATGGGGGGAGGAGACAGTGATGGATTACAGGCACATCTGGGCTGTAATAAGTAGGTCCCGCGCCCCACCTGCATTCAGCACGGGAGGAGAGCGCCTGCATAATGGCCTCACATGCAAGGCCGGCTATCCTAGGCCATATAACGCCCCTGTCAGACTGTGTGTGTGTGTGTGTGTGTGTGTGTGTGTGTGTGTATGTGTGTGTGTGTGTGTGTGTGTGTGTGTGTGTGTGTGTGTGTATGTGTGTGTGTGTGTGTGTGTGTGTGTGTGTGTGTGTGTGTGTGTGTTTGTGTGATGAATAGAGAGGGAGCAGGCAAAAAAACGTCCTCTAAGTCCTCTTGTAGCCCCGAAAGGACGTTGCAGTTCTTGGAGAACATTGTAGTTCTTGGAGAACATTGTAGTTCTTGAAAAACATAGTAGTTCTTCAAGAAGTACTTTTTGCAGATTCTTCAATTTTTTTTTGGTTTGTGAAGTAAATTTCTTTGATTACATACATATTTGAAATATTTATTGATTTACTTATTTGATTTGAAGTTATAGAGCACAACACATATTAAATCACCAAAACTGTAAGCAACCAACATGTCCACACTTATTTATAGTGGGAAACTATAATTTTAACCTAAGAAATAACTTTATTTTTTCAAATAATGTATTAAATCCATACTTTATGAGAAAATACAAGCAATTGGTAATAGAAAAATACCTATATACTCATGGATCAAAAGGTCATGTCATATTCATACTTATTTTCTAAATGTTTGTCTTTCAAACATTTCTCAAATAAAATAATAATATGCTTCTAAAGTGTGTTTTAGCTTTTCAACTACAACTTTATATGTCAGTATTTATTCCATATGCTAGAATATGAAATTTAATTCTTGATTGTAAAATTTAAACCTCTATAATTATTTGATGATTATGTAGCATAATTAAAGAAGAAGCCTTGAAAACACAAAAGATGTGGAGAGCTAGAACTAACAGTCTTTATTTGAAGAGAGAGAGCTGTCCATGGAGCTAACAAAGTAAGGAATTATCTAACTGAGTGCTTACTCACTAAAGAAAGCATGACAGCAGATCGAAGGACACAGAGAGCCATCACTTCTTAGCAATTGTCAGTGTTGTGTTCTGTGTATTGTTCAAGTAACCTGAATTATGTATAATAGGCCTAGCTAACAAAGGAAAAAAATAGTTCAATAAGGAGCTCATTCAACCCTGATGATACGTAATTTATCCCTGGAAGTCAGAAGTTGTGTATTCCTTGATGTAGTGTATATTTGCTTGGAAATGTTTAATGATCATCCAGGGAATAGACAGTTCCCTCTTAATGTCTGCAGCAAACAACTGAAGTATTGATCTGGAAACAAACACAGTGAGTCCGCTGCTATATGTATTGTATATCAAAACAATGTAAACATAATCATGTCAGTACAAAATACAAATAAGCACACACACAACATATCCAGTTTGTAGACACACAAATTATGATGACGCAAAAAAAATCTGTGTGTGTGTGTGTGTGTGTGTGTGTGTGTGTGTGTGTGTGTGTGTGTGTGTGTGTGTGTGTGTGTGTGTGTGTGTGTGCGCGCGCGCGCGTGTGTGTGTGTGTGTGTGTGTGTGTGTGTGTGTGTGCGTGTGCGTGCATGCAACCGTGTGCATGTGTGTATATGTGCTTTGAGAACCACTGACCCCTTACCACAAGCGCTGACCGGCAGTGATAGAGCTCTCGCCAGATGCCTTGTAAACGGGACTGTATTAATTAACTTGCGGCTGGCTAGCTCTCCAGGAAACACTGATGCCAGCATGTAAACCATTGAGTCAGCCGGTGACCTTTTGGGGTCATCGAGGAGAGTAAAAACACGGGCTATCACGGTGAAAGGGGCTTCACCGTGTAGAGATTAGGTGGCTACGGATAGCACCGTGTCCGTGAGGGCACATCACACACACCTCCTCCCTTTTAGCCCTCTCTCTCTCTCTCTCTCCCTCCCTCCCTTCCTCTCTCTCTCTCTCTCCATCCATCTATATTTGTCGCCCTATCTCTCTCTCTGTCTCCTTTTCCGCTTTTTTTAGCTCCATCACGGGTCTTAAATGAACACCTGCCAGCAGTGGATGTATTTGACCATTTGGCAAGTACAAGAATGGAGTGTTTCATAGTAAAACCATGGTCTAGTAAGTATATATCTCCTCTCTGACAGATAAAATGACAAAATTCGAAAAGCAAATTATGGAGCCCAACTTACCCTCTTTCTCTCTTTCTCTTTTATCCCTCTCTCATTAGATCTTTCTATTGTTCTCCCTTTAGCGCTCTCTCCCTTCTTCTTACCATCTCTATCTTGGCTCCCTCCCTCATTACCTCTGTCTTCCAACGGTTCTCTCTCTCTCTCTCTCTCTCTCTCTCTCTCTCTCTCTCTCTCTCTCTCTCTCTCTCTCTCTCTCTCTCTCTCTCTTGCTTTAAACTCCCTATGTATAATTAAACACACCTCATCATTTTTCAAAGATGGCTCCACTTTATGTTGTATACATTGTAATGAAGGAGTGTGTGTGGAAAAAGTCATCTTGTAAAACCAAAATGTGACATCACCGTAAAAGTGGTTCCAGAAGCATCAATCAGTTGTACAGTTTGATAGCAGAATGGGACAGGCTTTGATTCATCTCTTAGATAAACTGTAGTACTCTGGCTGAGACGTTCTCACCTCGCTCTCGTTTTTACTTACATTGGAGTCTGCAGCATCGCCAGCACTGCCAAATAATTAATTAAAAACGTACAATATGCGTCATGCCGAATGTAAATCAATCAATGAATATACCATCAGTCACTCAAACAAACAAACTGCCAATCAGTGAAACATGAGTGCTACTACGGCTACTGCTGCATGCTAATCGGTTAAGCAATGATGTCAACAGGATATATTTATTATATACAGATAGATATAAACATAAATATATACTAAAACCGACGGAAATCTTCCAACTGCTTCAGTATAGTGATACAAAAATGAGCAAACCACAGTATACTGCGGTGTACAGGTTACAGAACTGCACTTATAGTTTTTTACAATTGACATTAGTGTTTAGTTCATAAATGTGTACACTATAAAGTAGTGTAGAGCAGACTAGAGGACGCTGAGTATTAGCGGCGAGCATCCAAGCCGTTTTGAAGATTCCAATAACGTACCTACAAACGACATTCTCTCACTCCATGTGAGCAGTGTTATCAGTTAACAGTCCTGCGAAGTAGAGGAAGAAGAGCCGGATAAAAAAACAATGGCAAGGAGAAGACTTATGTTAAATCTTTGGATTAATCCATTTATAGATCAATTTGACAAGAAATGGCCGGAACATTTCCATCCCTGCCTCTCGCCACTTTTAACATATTCAAAGTACACTAATCCATCTGTTGTGAGATTATCACCCCTGGGAATGAGGTTAAGGGTACAGAACATTGGTGTCTTGTTTACGATGTCTGACAAGCTTATTGCTTACTTGTCCTTTTTACATCATGGTAAATGAAGGGCCCTCATAAACGATCTGTGCTTTGGTCGAGTTTGTGGTGGTGGTGGTGATTGTGGTGGGTGTCAACAACTCTTTTTCAATACCAAAAAACCTGTGTGACCCCTCCCTTATTCCCGTTTGTATTTCCAGTGTCTTGGCGTCCCATATCAGCAGCTCTCACCATCTGGCCCCTTGGCTCCAGATGCAACCATCTCCCTTCCTCTCTTGTTTTTTTTTTCGGAACATGCCATCTGGGCTGGTTTGTGCCTCAGCTCTATTGACATGAAATGTAATGTTATTTTGAGAAGGGATTCTTTTTTTAATGAGCAACAGCACAAACTTGAAAGCAGACCAGTCTAAAGCATGGCACAGAGGAATGGAAACGGACCACGCGTGATCATCACAAGGAGCACTGTTCCAATTCAACGGCCCAAAAACAGTTGCTCAAAACTTGGTAGGAGCGCCGGCGAGTGAGAGCCACCTAGTGACTTCAGAATGACGCCTCGAGTGAGAGATAGATACATTATGACATACATACACCGATCCAATAAATATGTGTGAGACACATGCTTCATTGAGACATTTTCCGGTTTTATCTAGATCAACTTAAAATTGACATGCTTTACATGACGATAACGAGCATGTCTGGTTTGGCCTATCTTGCTCTCAGATGCCTCTGGGAAAATTTGTTCATCGTGTTTCTGTCAAGACCAATGCTAGCAGGGCAGCTGGGTCCAAAGGGATAGACCCAAATTCAGACCAGAACTCAGGGGAAATGTTACAAAAACGGATTTAATAAAGAAAACTCAAAAATCTTAGATCTAAGAACTGCCATTGAAGGGACTAATTACTGGAAAAAACTAAAAGTTGACACAGAGGCATGACAAATATAGCAAACCGACAATGGAAGAAAGGAAGTGAACTATATATGTGGAGAGACTGATCAGGGAATGAGGTGCAGGGGGGAAGATCGACAAGGACGCTCAGGTGAGGGGAATGAAGTGATGGCAGTTGGGAGTGGCAGGATCTGTCAGTGCGTTTACATGACGCTCAAGAAAATTGAATTATTGGGTTAGTCCAACTATGATTGGATTTTTAAGGTGCATGTATACACCTTAGTCTGACTAAAGTTTAATCTAATCGGGTTTCTCATAGTTTAATTAAGACCCCTAGATTATTCAATCGATAGTCGCATTAAGCGTGCATGTTTACGGTCAATCAAATTGGTATTGGATTTTGCATTCTACACATGCTCGAGATCTTTGAGCCGGAAGTAGAAGGAGACAGTCATCGTGTTGTTGTCGCCATCGGATAACGAGAAACGGCGATTTATTCAAAAAGGTGGCGCAGAAGATGGAGGAAGCGTATCATGATCAATATGCATTCAGTACACACTACGCTCGACTTCACCCAAGGCTGAATTAGAAGTACAGCTTTTTCTAAATGTTGGTCATCATCGAGGTGGTAAAGTAATCACTTCGGGCACATCCGTCAAAATAAATATTTTTTTCTTTCTTCCCATGTGTTTACGATCTTTCATTCATTGCACCACGGCCGAACTGACATTATTATATTATATATTATATTCTCTGATATTATGAATCTTAAGGAATGCGTCGGGTTCTCAGACTCTCTGGTACTTCCATAACAAGTAAAGACTCGTAGTGGGGGCTATCTCGGCCATGGTGGAGAAGGAATTGGGGGAAAGGGACCTTGGCTTTGACTCTCTGAAGTCCAGATTCAACTGCGACATGGAGGAGAAAGGGATTGTTGCCGTATGCAGACTCGGCGGCAGAGGCTCCACCGCTGGAGGGGGGGCTCCGCCGCTGGAGGAGTCTGCATACGACCGAGAGGTCGGAAAAACTGAGAGACGGAGAGATGACATGGACCCGAAGTGAACTGACCGCTTTCTGCTGAAAACATCTTTCTCGAATGCTGCTGCCGCCTGAGTTTGTTGTTACTGGTGGCGTTAAGAGGTCAGCCGGTGGCACTATTACCAATAGTTGAAATGGGTACCACCTATTGTACCGAGGTATGGCATGCTTCGGCTAATGAATCGATTTTCTCACCGCCATGTATAATCGGACAATTGCAGCTGGCCAATTGAGGAGCATAGTTGAACTATGGCTTTAATCGGATTAAGCTGTGAAAGTAAACATGCTGCGTGAGGCAAGGGGAAAAGTCTTAGGACATCTGGTGGACAGGTGGAGAATGGAAACTAACTGTTTGGACTACATTTTCAGCTGGGTTGCAAACACCCAATCCACTTCAAATACATTCAGCAATACATAAAGGGTATTTTAATGTGATGCTCTATCATAAAGAAAAGTCATCACTTGGTGAGACAAGTGCAAATAACATGCCATAGATCCTCACTCTATATGCCCTGCCGATCCTTAATAAACGTGTTACTTAATCTACAGGGATGCTGTATTTCCATGGTTACCCATACCATCGGCTGGTGCATGCAAGGCTGTCTTATATACTCGGTTCTTCCTGACAAAGAAACCACTTTCATGACAGGGTTTTACTAGAGAAAATTGCTAAACAGAAAACTAGGGCTTGGATGGCTTATTACTTGTTCCACACACATACACGCATCAACACACAAAACAACACACATATGAAAGCACACTAACACACACACACACAAACATACACAATCACAACCTTTCACATACTCCCTCTCTCTCTCTCTCTCTCTCTCTCTCTCTCTCTCCCTCAAACAGACACAAACACACACACTTAAACACACACACACACACACACACACACACACACACACACACACACACACACACACACACACACACACACACACACACACACACACACACACACACACACACACAAACAAACACTCTTTCCCACCACCTGCTGGCAGCTGCCAGCTCCTTGGCCCAGCAGCCCCATCAAGGAGCTGGTGCTGGCAGAGCCACAGAGCTGTAGTCTACGCTGGGTTGGCGACAGCGCTAACCTCCTGTTCAGGTGTTGCACTCTGCAGGTATTCATGCTAACCCCTTCACACCACGCTCACACCACTCTTGCATCACCCACCCACAGGGCAGAGGGATAAGGGGGACACGGTGTGTTTGTGTGTTTATGATTGTGCGTGTGCGTGCTTGTGTCTGTGTGTTGCAATGATGACATGAGTGGGGTGTTTTTACAAGGAATGTTTTACTATTTGGCTTTTTTAATAAATTAATATAATTCTCTTTCAGGTTAAAATGTAGTACCCATAATTATTTATTTAATTGACAATAAACACGTTTTTGCGAGTGTGAGGGAGTGTGTGTGTGTGCGTGGTGCATGTTGGTGTGTGTATGTGTGCAAATATACAGTATGTGTGTGTGAGAGAGAGAGAGAGAGAGAGAGAGAGAGAGAGAGAGAGAGAGAGAGAGAGAGAGAGAGAGAGAGAGAGAGAGAGAGAGCGAGCGAGTGTGTGTGTGTGTGCGTGTGTGTGATACAAAGGAGGAAAGTTGATGCGTGCGTTTGTGTTCTATTTGTTCACGTTTTGCACTTCGCACAAATTTCTCGCCTGTGTGTGATAAACAGCCAAGTCATGGAATATCTTGAAGATATGGAAACTATAGAAGCCCAGCAGGCTGCTTAGCTCTGCCAGGTGCCCAATGAAGCCAACAGCAAGGCAGACAGAGGAAGAGGAGAGAATGAATGATAGTGAGCCAATCCTTCGACTGCCTGAGAAATGCACTGAGATCAGGGTTAGGTTTTAGAATAGATGAGATTAGATAAGATTAGAGTTATGGTGATTTAGAAAATGAAATTTATTTGATTATGTTATATGAGTTGAGATTAGAATAAAGCAGATTGAATGGTTTTGGACGTTAGATTAGACACAACATTTGAGATATCAAAACATGCCGGAAAACAAGAAGATGTATTGGATTTGTAACTAACTATCTGAAAGTCAAAACAAATAGAGTATAAACATTTTGAAATAGAATGAATATTGTAATTGGAATAATAAAATATTTGTTGAGATTTTGCAAATAAACAAGAAAGATTGTGGCAGGCAAACAACTTTGCCTTACTTTACTGTACGACGAAATACATACGATAATTTAAATAAGAAGAAAAAGAAGCTCCTGTTGGCTCCATTAATCCTTCAGAAGTGGCAGACATGGTGCGAGAATGGGCCGCAGTAGGAGGGTTCTCACATCTCAAAATGCTACTCCCTAAGCACAGGTCGAATTCAGCAGACAAAACTAAACCTGTGCTTCAGCGTGTTGATCCAGTCTGAGGTTATGATTTGGAAAATACCTGTGAAAATATTAGAGGTCTATTTCTGTGTGTGCATCGATTGGGAAGACCCTGGTCAGAAGACAACCCGTTGTCGTGAGTTTTCTAATTTTCTTTTCCGAATAAAGACTTGACAAGCTTTTTTGATAACAACTTGGTTTTATGTTGGTCTGCATTATCATGTCAGAACATTTCTGATGAAGGCAAACATAAAGGCAGGAAACATCTCCTTTGAAAACAAATAGACTTTGGCATTGAGGAACTGGCAATATTCAAGCTTTTAGTGAGCCGTTGAGTGCTCAATAAGGCCAATGGTTGACAACCTCATACCAAACTGGCCTGTCTCAAAAGGATTAATAGAACCTAAAGTGTGACAGCCTAACCCAAGCCCTGGCACTTCACTTCATAATGCACTTCAGAGAATTATTGCTGGAATTCTTTTTTGGCTCCATCTGTTCTTAAAAGTATTTATTGAAGAAGCTCATGAGAGGCCCTTGTTTGTAAATGTCAAATTTTCTGGTTTTTGTATTTATTCTTGTTTTCTTCCCTTGTTAAACAGTAGCTAAAATAAATGACGTTTGATTGATATATTGGGAGATCCACAGCGATAAGCTTCTAGTGTTTTTTTTGTTTTTCCTCTTTGAAAACGTGTCCTGATTCTGTTTAGTTTCATTGGATCATTACTTTTCCATCATGCCAGGTAGTGTGGAATGGATAACAGATATAGTGCAGTAGAGCAGTACAGTGTCAGCATCCGATTTGGCTTTTGCAAAGGATGTTTGACCATAAAGTTATGAAGAACTAGAAGTAGTAGTAGTAGTAGTAGTAGTGTGCTGTGTGTGTTAGAATATATGTTTAGAATATAAAACAATGTGTGTAGGATTCTGGTGGGAGAATGCAAGAGTTCTGAAGTCCTGTTGTTGTCGCACCCTGAACCTGGTGGTTTGGGTGCGTTGACAACGTTTGCCAGACATGAAGGCTTTGTGGCTACATAGGTTTTGTCCAAGAATAAACTATGGGCCTTCCTGCTACACCTCTGTGTGTAGAGTTCCTGCATGGATGGCAGCCCCGTCCTGGCTCTTTGCTGTGCAGTTTCACCATCTTCTGTTGAGCTTTTTGTCAAAGAGGGGTGTAATAGCCATACAAGGCTGTGATGCAGCCAGTAAGGATACTCTCAACGGTGCATTGATAAAGAAGTTGCAGAGTATCCTGGAGTCTATGCCTTACCACCTCAGCCTGTGGAGGAAGAAGGACCCTTGTCTCGAGCTTTGACTAGCCAGTGTGATGGGACCAGGAAGAGTCCTACTTTATGCAAAGGTACCTGCAGTTGCTCACTCTCTCAACCACCACCTCATTGATGTAAATCAGGACATGTTCTCCCTACTGTAGTCCAGGATAAGCTCTGTTGATTATGTTGTCATTGATATGGAAGGGGTTGTCATGGTATCATGATGTCCGGGCTCTCACCTCCTCTCTGCAGGCCTTCTCATCATTGCCGGGGATCAGGCCGATGACTGTGGCGTCAGCAAATGTGATGATGGTGTTTGAGCTGTGAATGGCCATACAGTCAGGAACAGGGAGCACATGAGGGGGCTAAGCACCCAGCCCTGGGGTGCACCAGGGCTGCGATTCGTTGTGGAGGAGTTGCACATCCAGCAGTCTGCCTGTCAGGGAGCCCAGGATCCGGCTACAGAGGGGCTGGGTGGAGTCCTAGGTCCTTGAGCTTAATGATGAGCTTAGAGGTCACCATGGTGGAGAATGCTGAGCTATAGTTAATAAAGAGCATTCTCACCTGTGTTCCTCTGGTCCTGGTGAGGGAGGGCAGTTGGAGGGTGATGGCTTCATCTCTCTATCTGTGACGGGGTGCCAGAGGGTAAAGAGGTGATGTGGGTTTTGACTAGCCACTAGAAGCAGTTATTAATGACTACAAATAAACAGCAGTTTTCAGAGAGCCAAGAGCCAGAGTGAAGAAGAGATCCAGCGAGTATATTGTACAAGTATTCTTAGAGACCTAGCAGTACTCTACAAACAGTGTTTTAATAGAAACAGAGAAGACACAGAAGGCTCTGGAAGAGAACATGGAGGAGAGTAATAGAGAGCTCCCCGCTGGTCATTACTTGGGTTGGTCGTTGTCTGCTGGGCTGGGGCAGATCTCATTCTGAATGTGTCTGTTTTGAGGGATTACCCTCATTGAATTCTACCCAGGTCATTTGTGTTTGATAGCAAGTAGCAATTTTGGGTGTAAAATATCTTTGAAAGCTTCCTTAGTCTTGCAAGTATTGCATCTAAAGGTTATTTTTAACACCAGGAAAATCTCAATCTCCTTCACCCAATTTGGGCAAAGTTTTGTTTCTGATTTTTACATAGGGTATAATGAGTATGAATTCTACTATGTTTGTGATGTTTAATCATTTGTATGTTGAAATTGAAGGAAAGAAAATATGTTCACATGTATCTGTGTGTATGCGCATCTGTGCGTGTATGTCTGTGTGTGTGTGTGTGTGTGTGTGTGTGTGTGTGTGTGTGTAGGAGTGAAACTTGAAAAACACTGAATATTGTAATTTGATTAACATGGATATAAGCTCCATCTCTAACTAACAATTACTGACGGCATACGCAAAAACAAAAAACCCACGTACACACCCCCCCCCCCCCACACACACACACACACACACACACACACACACACACACACACACACACACACACACACACACACACACACACACACACACACACACACACAAACTCACATGCAGTGTTGTTTTGCTGATCTCAATCTGAATCTCAATGCGCTCCGTTCTCTCTTCCAACGTCTTTAATAAAGGCTGCTGCTCTTTGGCGAGGGTGTCCTGTCTCCAGTGAGATGGCTAATAAACCAGAAACACTCTGCCCACATCTAGAGGGGAGAGACCGAGGGAGGATGGGGAGGAAGGGAGGAGGGGAGGGAGAGAGGGGGTGGAAGAGAGGGATAGAGAGAGGGAGAAGTGGAATGGAGGGGGGAGAGGGGAGGAGGGATGGAGAGGGACAGGAGATGAGAGGGTTGAAGGGAGGGAACGCGCAAGTGAGAGGGAGGGACACCGAGAGAGAAAGGGAGACAGTAATGGGATGAAGACTATTATTCAGCCATGAAAAAAAGAAAGCTTTACATTCATGCACTCTTGTGTTGTAGTGGCAGTGAACTTTCTTTCAGCCCTTTTTTATGTGTTTCTCTCTCTCTCTTTCTTACTCTCTCTATCTCTCTTGCTCCCTAAGTCTAATAGCCTCTCTAATTGGCTGTTGGAGTGCTAAAGACAAGTCTGGACCCCAGCCCCCTGCCACTGCCTCCACCATCTTAATGTGGACCCCTCTCTGTGCGCTCTGTTATCTCTGTTCACCTGCCTGCCGCTCCCCATTCCCTTACCTGCTTGTTTGTTTGTTTGTTTCCTTGCACACGTTGTTACTCTTGTGTCTTCTTATACTTTTTTTTTTTTTTTTTGCATTGTTATTGAGAGCTTGGGATACAAAAATGTCATTGCCAGCTATGACTGCTTTGCATGTTATTTTGTACGTTTTACAAATAAATAACTTGAACTTGAACTTGTTCCCATAGCTACTGCCTGAGCCCTTCTTTCTCACTAATTAATTTGTCTTTTTTATTCTTATCACAGTTCTACTCAATTACATGATGAAATCGATGATTTGGATCTATTGTGTTTGATATAGAGCCATGCTTTGGTATCATTCAGATTGATAGTTTGGATTCATGAGACCAGATTTATCTTTAATTATGATTGATGATTTCTGATTTAGGTATATTATTATTCCAGATCTATTTTCTTCTAGCAGATGTCTCCCTCTGGATACCAACTCTCCTGCTTTATCACCTATCTCCTCCTATACCTCCTCCTCCTCATCCTCCTCCTCCTCCTATACCTCCTCCTCCTCCTCCTCCTCCTCCTCCTCCTCCTCATATACCTCCTCCTCCTCCTATACCTCCTCCTCCTCCTCCTCCTCCTCCTATACCTCCTCCTCCTCCTCCTCCTATACCTCCTCCTCCTCCTCCTCCTCCTCCTCCTCCTCCTCCTCCTCCTCCTATACCTCCTCCTCCTCCTCCTATACCTCCTCCTCCTCCTCCTCCTCCTCCTCCTCCTATACCTCCTCCTCCTCCTCCTCATATACCTCCTCCTCCTCCTATACCTCCTCCTCCTCCTCCTCCTCCTCCTCCTATACCTCCTCCTCCTCCTCCTCCTCCTCCTATACCTCCTCCTCCTCCTCCTACACCTCCTCCTCCTATACCTCCTCCTCCTCCTCCTCCTCCTATACCTCCTCCTCCTCCTATACCTCCTCTTCCTCCTCCTCCTCCTCCTCCTCCGCCTCCTCCTCTTCTTAGTTCTCTCCATCATCAGGAAGGCTTTAGGCTGCAGGTTTCTCAGGGAGCAGCCGCAGCTAATTTAGGAGCCAGGCCCAGTGGGACTCACACAGGGTCTTACTCAGCAAAACACACACACACACACACACACACACACACACACACACACACACACACACACACACACACACACACACACACACCATCCCCTTTCTTGAGACCTCCCCCCACCTCCTGCTACTCCTCCGCCTCCATCCCCCGACCTCACTCCCCCTGGACCCCCTTCAACTAACCACCTTTCACGGCTTGCGCCTCCCCTGGCTGGGGTCGACCACCCCTGGGTGAAACTATTGGGACTGTGGCCACCACTTACAGAGAGGCGGGGGTCTTGGTGTGTCACACTTGGGGGGCTACGTGCACAGAATTGTCATTTGGGAGAATTAACTTACATTTGTAGGGCTCAAAATGTGAATATATGGACAGGTGCATTGAATATACCTGTAAATATGTATGTTAATTTAGGAAGCAGGGGTATTGGAAGTTTAGTTATTGTGTCGGTTTTTTTGGTCATTGCTTACAAATGAATCGGGAAGCGATCAGGCAGTATGAGAATACATTGATGTGTACGAAACTGCATCAGCATCTCTTAATGCAAGTCGCGGCATAACAAGGTTTCATGAGCTTAGGTTATAGTATATTCATGCTAATTAAGGATTTAAGTATTAGCAATATTAACGACAAAGATTATTCAGATGAACAAGCTTTATCGAAATTGGCCAGGAAACATTGTGCACTTTCTCTGTATTAACAGGATGACGACTCATAAGGAAGAAAAAAAGTAAAACTGCTACCTACTCACGTGTTGCCGTGACAACCCATCGCCATGGCAGACGTACCAAGCGAAATATTAGAGGAACGGGCGGTAGAGATCTGTGGTAACTCAGTCTCACTGAGTAAGAAGTTTATGAGCAGGCTATTGGAAAGAATGCACTACTTACACTTCTGAACAACCATGACATTAAACAAAGTCTTGCCCCCAAGGTCTGATGCAAACCTAGTTTTTATCTGCAGGTGGACTTGCAAATAAAAATTCTGCCCAATCTAGCAACACTTCTGTTCCCCAAAGAAACGTTATATATTCCGAGCAGGGGAAATGTTTGGGGACATTGTTGCAAAGTATGTGGGGGATTTGGAAAACATTATATAACAACAAAGTATAGCCAGCCCTGTCCTCTAAATCTCTTTTTTATTGCATTTTAGTGTCAGGACCGAACACGTGACTGAGAGACATTAAACAGCGAAAGCACCTTGCCTTAAGAGAGGTCTACAACATTGCACTGCGTTCAGAAAAGTTTCCTGTACATAAGACTATGGGTCCTTGACGAATGTTGTAATAACATCTTCTCCCTCTGCTGTATTTACACTTTATATGTAGGCTAATAAAGGAGAAACAAATAAAATGTTTTAAGTACCACACATCCATTTTATACCTACATAAACCGCTAAGCCTTGCACACTAATATTTTTTTGAAAGTTTCTTTCATTTCATTTTGTAAAGGGACAGTTTAGAGTTTGTTGCCCTTAAGGTGCAGTGAGCTAAAGTAGCATCTGGTTGCAGATTGCAAACAAATTAGTGCCCCCCCCCCCACCCTCCCCCTTTCCTACGATGTAGGAGAAGCAATGGTTGCCTGTATTAGCCTGTAAGCCTTATCCGCAACAATCAAGTAGCCAAATGTCAAGTGGTGACGTTCATTGATAGGTTTAGAAATTGCATTTAGTTATTTCATCTGTATAACTATAGGTCACAGCTTATCAGAAAGACGGCGATCAGGATAAAGGGGTAAAAGCTTCATCTGTTGAAACATGGCGGCGCAACAGGGCGAGCTCCGTTGAAGAGCTCCATATTCCATACTTACACAATAACTCATCATCTATTTCTGCCGATCAGTTTCGGTGAAATGCCTCTGAATTCTGAACAATGCAGTTAAAAAAAAGAAAGACTTCATCTCTGTCGTCTGTTCTGTATCTATCCTTCACCTGTACTATATTAAGACCATCTTAACTTTGTCCTGTGCTATATACCTCCTATGCTTCCTCCGAAACAGGCTCTGAAGTCCCGCCCTCTCTCCCTCGCCAATCGAAGCCCCCCAATCTGCTGGGATGAGAGTGTCTGGGAATGAGGTTAGCCAGTGTCAGTCAGTCTGTGTGTTAGCCAGTGTCAGCTGTCGTTCAGTGTGTTGTCCCTGTGGACCAAGCAGTAATTCAAACTAGCCTGAAGCAAGTCAGAGAGACAGCTATCGATCAGACGGTTCCGTTAAAGGGCTGGGGGGGGAGTGAGGAGGGCATCACTAACAAGCTTAGCCAGCTTCTCTAAAAGTTGTTTTGGTTAATTGCTTTCGAGCTGCGGAGGAATCTACAAGAGAACCGCAGCGTGGTTAGCGCTCGGCTTAGTGTTACGATCGATACTAATAGGACTGGTTTTGTTAAACGCCGAAACCAAAACTCAACCCCCTCCTCCTACGCTCTACCACCCCCACCCCCATGTAGGCTGAGAGAGAGAGGGAACAATAGAAGAAGACACAGAAAGTGTAAGTCAGAGAGAAGCAAAGAGAAAGAGAGAAAGAGGAAGGGAGAGAGAGTGAGAGAGTGAGAGTGAGAGAGAGAGAGAGAGAGAGAGAGAGAGAGAGAGAGAGAGAGAGAGAGAGAGAGAGTCTCATTAAGATCCAATCAAATATCCCGATTCAGGCCTGGAGTATTGACCAGATCTTCAAGGGAGAATATAATAGTGTACCCTATTCTCTTCTACGCTTCTTGTTAGTTCAATGTCTGCAAAGAAAGGAAAATAGATGTTCCAGATCAAGGGAGAGTGAGATGAAGTGAGACAGAGGGAAGCAGAAAACAGAAGAGACCAAATGAGATGGAGTAAGCGGCTTTCTCTCTGCGTCTCTATCTCTCTCTATCATCTCACTCGCTGTTCTCACAGGCTGCCTGGTCCACAGGGAATGATACGTCCAGTTTCAGAAAAATATGTCTCTCTATATCTAGAATACATCCAATATCATATTTTGAGTCAAAATCTGCAATAAAAAATACAAAACCATTACGTTTGTGCAAGACTTTTCTATCTTTCCATAGGCTACCGCAACCACGCAAACTTACACCCCACTCTCATCTCTAACTACACCCCACCGAAGACTCACCTCAAGGCAAACCTCATCCCCACATCCATTTCACTCACCCCACTGTCAGCCCTGATCTCAGGCCTACCTTAGGCCTGCTCCCAACCCCAGTCCCTACCCCAGCACCACCTCAATCCCAAT
>NC_044061.1:19590653-19643153 GCF_902167405.1 Gadus morhua | reverse complement strand
CCTAGGACCATCCACTGTTCAACAGGCCCACCCAAAACTTTTCCTGCAAAAAAAAAATTACAATTAAAAGTGATGTTTCCTCCTGACACTTACCCGCACAATTTCGGATGTGGGTGGTGGCTGACTGTAACGGGGCAAGCAGGCCGAGCCATCTTGGGTCATCAAGCCTCATAACAACTCACGCTTGTAACTTAGAAAAAATACAAAGCAATCTTTTTTACAAACTTGTTTACACGCAGGGAACTACACCAAAGTTATAACATGGGTAAAGCCATAATGGAGGTTCACGTCTCGTAAATGTAGCAGTTCTGTTACCGAAGAATATGTTCTAACTAGCAGCTCTCGTGCAGGGTACTGCATTATATGGCCAGCCGGACATATCACATGATATAGGCTAAACTCTTAGGAAAATCAGAGGCATTCGAATAGCGGTCTAGTGATCTAAATAAAAAATAACCTGGATTCTGGGATTTAGCCTGTATCTGGGGGACGAGACAGACGAACAGCAAAACAACCGTGGAAACAAATGCGTTTGGTAACGAGTAGTATGCTAACAGCAAGCAAGCAAGCTAGAAACATACTGGGCTCACAACGAAGCGGTCGAACAAACACATTTTTACAGAGACTATCAACATCAAGAAAGCCACAGTACGAAGAGGACAAAGTTATTTTTCTTTTAGTTCAAGCTATTCCTGAGTAGCTCGCCCAACGTTTACTCGTTTACTCTGTCGGTCAGTAACCCTTTTCTCTTCTTCTGTTCCTCCGACATTGGGTTTCTCTGTCTCTTTTTAGTCGGCTGATCCATGATGGATGTAACAATCCCTTTGCTACTTGTGTTTATATCGAGCCAGTTTTGTGTCCGTGGGTCTGTAGTGCCGTAGAGAAATTTGTTACTTTGTGAGACCCGAGACTGCCGCGAGAGTGGTCGGCGGGTAGCCGTCAGAAACTTGCATATTCCCTTTCTCCGCCAATATGTGCTAGGGGGAGTCGAAACAGCGGCCAATCGACCCATAAAGTGTGATAGAAACATCACAATGACCTGTTATATTAAGGTAAATTAAGCCAAAAATGTTGCATAGTTCCCCTTTAAATAACCTCTGTCTGACTATGAGCTCTGATGGGAGGAGAGAGAGAAAAAGAGAGAGTGTGACAAAGAGAGAGAGAGAGTTAAAACAAGAGAGTTAATATTAATTAACTTACCCTTTTCTATTTGCAAAAAAGTATTACTCTGTCTCTGCTTAAACAAAACAATGCATAATCATAGGGCAATATGTTTTTGAATACATCATCCATCTTTACATAATATTTATGTTCCAATTTTAAGTGGGATTAATTAGAGAGAAAGAGAGAGAGAGAGAGAGAGAGAGAGAGAGAGAGAGAGAGAGAGAGAGAGAGAGAGAGAGAGAGAGAGAGAGAGAGAGAGAGATAGTGAGAGAGAGAGAAAGAGAGAGAGGGACAGGAGGACGTCTATAGGTATTCTCCACCAATTCAATTCATGCGCTGTGTCTCGTTGAGTCTTGATTAAAGAATGCAGCTCATTAAAAGCGTGCCTCCAGTTATTAATCAGAGCAGCCGCAAATGCACAGCCATGTCTGAGGCAGCTCTCTCTACATGTATCCCTCTATATCTCCCTGACTTTATCTCTCTCTCTTATTTCTACCTCAGTGCCTCTATCTCTTTATCTCCTCTCTTTGTCTATTCTTCCTCTTCATCTCTCTCTCCCTGCCTCTGTCCTTCTGTACATGTCCCTCTCTCTGTGTATGTCTCTCTCTCTCTCTCTCTCTCTCTCTCTCTCTCTCTCTCTCTCTCTCTCTCTCTCTCTCTCTCTCTCTCTCTCTCTCTAGCCATCCTTTTGTGGTTGACTATCGCTGTCTATATCTTCCTCTGTATTCTTTTTCTCTATGTGGGTCAGTGACATTAAACTGATGCTTCTCACCCCCCTTTCCCCCTTTCTCCCTTTCCTTCCCCTCTGCTATTTCCAGTCCTCTTCCTCCTGCTTCCTCTTTCTCTATTCTCTCCCCATCTCCTCTCCACTGCATGTGTCTCTCGCTCTCCCTTTCGCTCGTCCAGATCCTTTCTCCATAGCTAAAGCATGGCCCCTGGCATCGGTGTGTTTACTGCCGGCTATGACAAACTAACCTGGAGGTGGACGTCCCAGAAGGTGTGGAGCTGCAGCCTTTCTTATGTAACATCTGTCACTCTTCACCAGAGGTACTTCTGCCGGCCCATAGCTAAAATGACATCAGGTGTTTGAATGTGACGGTGGCGTTAAACAACCCATTCGCCAGAGGAATCTCTTTGTACGTTTCCGCAAACCACAAATACGTTTGAATCTCAACCTTTCTGAACCCAGAATAAATTGAATAAGGGGAGGCTCTAAGATTATGAAATATTATATATTCTCTTAGATGCCACTTCTAGAACAATAACATACTGTTTTGCTGGGAACCCCCCGCCTCACAGTTCTCGGATTCATTCATATGCTCTTGTTCAAAGCCTATGGCAATAATTTCATCCTTTGTGATATGCACATATATATATTCTGCATGTTATGCATGAACAGATGAAGAATCTTCACTTAAAAGTGCACTTCAGCCATTTACACATTTAAAGATAAATGTTTTATCCAAATCCCAGCGCACTCATTGCCATTACGACGTAAGTGCTGGAAGCTGAGCTGCCATAAATTGTTTTGTTTTTAGCGTAAACTAGGTTCCGCAGGGAAGAGACACCGATTCTAAGCACCAAGATCAATGATTCCAACGCGGCAAGTTTATTTGACACAATTCATTAATTTGACTTATTCACAACACACCTCCAACGGTATGCAGTCAGACCTGTAAACCAAAGTACAAATCAATTAGTTATTCATAGTCATACCTAAGCGCCAGACAGAACAGCGCCTCTCCGAGTGCCGCTGTGGCAATGAAATGTGAGCGATCATTTGGCTACATTTTCAAAGCCGGTTATCTAGGAAATTCCCATTTCATCAACACTTTTGGATGAACAATAAGTTAGCTCGTCTTTAATGAGCGTGTCATCATGTGTAATCTAGGCAGCCAAAAACATGCATTCTCTCTAGCTAATGTAAAAGATTGTCCAGGGAGAGGCCGGCAGCTCTCTATCTATCTCCCCTTCTGTCCTGGGTGTGTGTGTGTTTGTGTGTATGTTGTCCTAGTGTCCCCTATGCCTCGTTACCACGGACAGGAACCCTACTGTCTACAAGCGACCCCCCCCACACACACGCACACACACACACTCACGCACACACACACACGCACACACACACACACACACACACAAACACCCCGGTGGTGGTGGTCTTTATTAGATGAAGGGGTAATTAAAGTATAAATGGCCGTGTGACTGCTGTGGTTGTTTTTCTTTCAGCATGCGGGTCAGTTCGGACTGGGACACGTTCACACTAGAATCTCATATTGGCCACATTTTAATACATAATTATGAACCGCCAAACAAATAATTCTGATTTTAGCAATAAACCAGAATTGAGCAATACGGATTGCAGTGTGACCGAAGCCCAATGAGGGCCTCAAGGACATCTAAGATGATCGATTTGGGGGCTGAAGCCCTACAGGAAGTAACGCACACCGCTGCATGCAGCCCCCTTTACACCGAGAGACTTGAGGTACTCATCATGTATGCGACCAAGGTACCCCTGGTAATAGGTCTTATGCCCAAGTTCCTATAAATTACCTATGAATTAAATAAATACATTTTCATGCTTTGTGAGTCACCTCCTGTGAATTGATCAGTTTAGTCGACCGTAATGCTTTGATTCATATGAAAGAGACGGTACGTCTGTATCTTATTCAGAAGTCATTCTAGCCTCCCATTAATGGTGTTTTTATTTTTTTTTTAATGTCCTTTAGGCCCTATTTTATTTAAAAGAGGCCCCAGGTCTCTCACTCATTATCAAGTTTTAGACCCCTAGGTGAACCCCAGTATCATTTCCTGTTGGGCTATAGCTTCTAAATGTATCATGTTAGTACAGTTCAATTCCCTGAATTCATATAAAGCAGTATATAGGGGTACAATGGACCCCAACCTACAATTTGCGTCCATGGCGCAGTTGGGGGGCTAAGCTGTCACCCCTGGACAGCAGCAATGTAGCCAACTACGCACACGCACTAGGGAACATACAGACACTCACGCAAACTCAAAGGCCCATGCACAAACACACACACACACACACACACACCACAATTTAAAAGCATACTATACTTCTGCCCACACACTCAAGAGTATGGTTAATTGTGATAAATTAAATTGATTCAACATTCCATCTTCATAAATGAAAGAACTATTAATCGGTTTCCCTATTCAGCGTGCCTATAAATATGCACTATTTTCCTCAGGATGAGGAATGACCTCTCCCATTGGAGGGGTCATGTCTCGGCGGCACTCTGGGAGATACTGTTCTGTCTGGAGCTGGGATGAGACAGACTATATGTAAGTGAATGACAGGAACTTGAGTCTACGGGTTTGACTGCATTTCCTGTGGAAGTTAAATATGAATAAGGTACATGGATGAATTGTGTTGAATAAACGTGCCCCATTGAAATCAATCAGCGATGGTGTATTGCCTTCACGAATAGGTCATCAGCTGTGTGTCACTACCAAATTGTTTATATTGTGATGTAACTAGCCCTCAGACAGTAGTTAAAAAAAAGATAAAAACATTGATTACTTACAGGTGCCATATTATACCACCAAGGGTGAGTGTTATTAGCCATTACAAGACGAAAAATCAGCCTCTTCTGAAAGTGGGTGCGTCCACCTAGATGTAAGAAGGATAGATGAGCAATGTTTTCTACAGTCCACTGGGTAGGCTGGTAGACTGATCTATCCGGCACACATCTAGGTGGACACGCCCACTTGTGAGGTCAGAACAGGCAGATTTTCAAAGCGGCTTGTACACTTTAGAATATGGGTATATTCCCTTTACCTACTTTGAAATAGAAACAAGTATACATATAGCAAGACATTATCTACCAGTGGCAAAAGCCTGCCAGTCTCGTGCGCACAACAGACGTCGTCCCCAGCTGGAGAAGTAATAGCAACGCACCTTATAAATCATCTCAAGCAAAAAAAATAAAGGGCGTTAAAAAACCTTTGCAAAACAAGCTCATTGTTTTAAACCAGAGATTCCTGCGGTAGGTGACTCAGATCGCTGCTGATGCCACCCTCCCTCTCCCAGCCCCACCACCGGCCTCACCACCACCACCACTGGGTTCAGCCTTATCATTTGCCCTGTCACCGGCTGACCTTTCTGTTGTGTTCAGCCGGCGTGCCTTTAAAGGTCCCCCCCCCCCCCCCCGCCCTGCCCTTCACTAACAACGGACCACCGCGCGGCATGCCGTATCCCCCGCCCCCCCCCCCCCCCCCAAGGATACTGCGCTGTTCTGGTGTTATGTAGTTTGTTGTGTGTCACATGCGCTGACTTCCTGTGGCAGTTCCACCGAGAGGTCGAGTGGAGTGGGGAGGGGGGGGGGGGGGGGGCGGTGGGGAGGAGAGTAGGGAGGGGGGGCACGGTGACAGCTACAAGGGCGCCACGCCACGGCCGCGATAGAGCGAGCCATCTCATCTCCCGCCTTCTTTCGCGGGCGGGCATTGTTGTCGACAACACACAAGGCGGCGTGAGAAGGCCAAAAAAAGCTGCGAAGCATTTTGTGCTTCACAGTCTCACTCTGGCGGGCTAATTGCTTGGAAGCGCTGAGGGAGTTGAGCTCACTCTGTCTTCGATCACTCGCAGGATTCAGCGCGAACAGCGATGGCATCTCGTGAAAAACCTGTGTGGTCGTGAGCGTGTTGTGGCGGCTTGGAACGCAACAATTGGTGAGGGGGAATGGAGGAATGTAGTGGAGCGCAGTGGCGTGACGGAGGCATTTGTTTGTCTCCTCCCTCTCATAAGACAAATGAAACCTGACGGCGGATTTATGAATCCCATGTCTGCTCGACGTGTCCTCAGCCGTAATAGTTTCAGTCTGGAGGAGCTCCAGATACACACCGGATATAGGGAGGAGTGCAGGACCGGAGAGAGAGACAAGGAGACATAGAAAAAGAGAGAGAGAGAGAGAGAGAGAGAGAGAGAGAGAGAGAGAGGGAGAGAGAGAGAGAGAGAGAGAGAGAGAGAGAGAGAGAGAGAGAGAGAGAGGGAGAGAGAGTGAATGAGTGAGTTTGTGTTAGAGATAGAGAGAGATAATACAGATAATACAGCATTGTGAAGAGAAGAGAGAGCCAACAATGTTTTTGAGAGAGTTAAGATGAATTTGAGAGGAAGGAAGTATTGAGAGAGAGACCGAGAAAGAGGAGTACACATGGTTGGTCGGGTAGTCGCAAAGCAAGACAGAGAGAGCGCCAACAGACTGGGATATTTGGGGGCAATCCAACGGAAAGTTTGTTTTGTGTTGAGTGCGTTCATGCGTGTGTGTCATTGGTACTGAACTAGTGAGTGTTCCTCTTTCCTGGTGCATGCTTATGTGTGTGCGCGTGCGTGCGTGCGTGTGTGTGTGTGTGTGTGTGTGTGTGTGTGTGTGTGTGTGTGTGTGTGTGTGTGTGTGTGTGTGTGTGTGTGTGTGTGTGTGTGTGTGTGCGTGCGTGCGTGCGTGTGTGTGTGTTTGTGTTTGTGTGTGTCTGTGGGGCGCATGAAGTGGGCGCTGTGTGAATAACTTGGAGTTGGAATGCGGGCAGTATCTGTTCCTCCAGCCATGAGACATGATTTATGTGTTGGACACGCAGTGTAAATGTCCTGCCTGGGACCAGCAGACCAAACAACTGCCCAAAGTTGGAGTCCAACAACTCTCATTATACTTTCCAACCTTTTATCACCATCCTTTTCAGGTTCCCGCTGTCCCCTTTCTCTCCCGCTGCCTCTGCCTTTCGTTCACTGTCTATTTATCTCCCACTGCCCCTCTGCCATCCCTCCTCATTTGTCTTTTTCATTCTTCAGTGCTCTCTCTCTCTCTCTCTCTCTCTCTCTCTCTCTCTCTCTCCCCCTCCCCCTCCCCCTCTCCCTCCCCCTCTCCCTCTCTCTCCCTCTCTCCCCCTCCCGACCCTGACCTGCTTTCTATCACCACACTGCCCGCCCAAATGAAATGTTTTCACAAACACGCTGTATCGGTCAGGTTATGAAATCTCCCTCTGTGGATTCCTGGATGACATGGCTTTCTGTAAAGGGGAAAATGACCGGATTATTTAATACAACTATAAATCAAATACAAGTGATGGATTGGATTGCAGTACATTGGATGGATTTTGATTGCCAGGCGTTTCAAACGGTTGCATCTGGTGAAGAAAGTACTCTGTTTGGTAAAAAGTAAAAGTTGCAGATAAAATATACATCATATATAATAATTGTAAAATAAAGTATTAATATAACATAATGATTATAATTATAAGAATACAAATATTATAATTCTTATACACATTTATTTTTCATCCCAAATCATGTCGATATCCCAATCTGATCCATCAGCTCTCTGCTCAGATGAAGAACTCACTGGCACATGGTCAGGGAGGCCGACAAAGATGCATAAGGAAAAGACAGAATGGGATAGACTAGCGTGAGACTGTATGAAGAACATCAATTGGGGACGGTGAAGAGCCCCAGTTTCTGCATGTGCCTAGGTGGTGCAGCTGTACAGCTGATTCAGTAGCAGATTGTGTGTAAATTGCCAGCCAATGTGTTGAATATTTATGACACGGCGAAGAGACAGGGAGAGATTCTCAGTGTTTGATGGAGAGAGGGAGAGGAATGCAAAGGACAGGACGTATTTTCTTCCCCTTTGTCTGATACAGAGAGACAGCCTTGAGTCAGAGATTAGAGATTGGACACCGTATTCAATAATGTAAAACCACCAAGGGCATTTGTCAATGGTGGGATGAAGAAGAGGAGATGACAGAAGAAGGGAACATAGGCAGGAACCACGGAGGCGCCTGTTGTATTTTTTTGCGCTGAGCTGCACGTTTATTACCGACGTGTTGATTAGCCTTTAATAACGTAGCTCCTATGGGTGGAGGACGAGTTACTGCCGGTTCTGAGTTCTGTGTGCCTGTGGGTGGAAGACCATCAGCCATGAAAACAGTTTGTGTCTGTTTCTATATCAGGCCAGCCGCCGAAGTGTACACGCAAATCAACACAAATAGACAGAGGCACACTTAGTGAAATGAGAGCAGAAACATCCCCCTGACAGTGAGAGCTCTCGGTTCAGGAGAGAAGCATCTGGACAATGTGCTCCCAGGAGCCCAACGCCTGGCAGCCGGCTATCAACCCCCCCCCCCCCCCCCCCCCCCCCCCCCCCCCCCCCCCAACCCACCCAACCCCCCCACCCCCGCCGCCCGAACGTGTCTGACTGCCGGAAACAGAGACCAGAACAGCTCTCCACTTCCAGAATAGCTCTGCAGAGAGCAGTGGTGCCACTGTGAGGCGATGTGAAACCCAGCTCTCCCACAGAGACGGATGAGGGGTGAGCATAAGGGGAAGGGGAGAAGATAGAAGGTCCTTCAACATCTTCAGGTCATCTAAACTGACAACTTCCTCTCAACGGCAAGCAAGATAGATACATATATATATATATATATATATATATATATATATATATATATATATATATATATATATGTAACCGTGTAAACAACCTTTTAACATTTTATGATGTAGTTCACACATTTTCTGTGAAAACAATCTGAAATGCGCAGTGTGTTAAATAAAGGAAAACACATATTTCGAGACGCTATGGGGTGCTTTGATTCAAGGTGGGTGGAAAGGTGATAGAGGGAGCACAAGACAGACAGGGAGGGAGAGAGAGCCAGAGCCGCTGGTAGAGATGGAAGGACAGAATGGAGACAGATTGGTCTCAACCAATAGGAGTTACAGAGTGCCGGCTGTTGTCTCCCTGTTTCCTGTTCCTGCTCTCAGACGAGACAGCAGCCTTGCACCCAGGGGACCGGGGCTATCAAAGACTCCCAGCAAGCTCCTTAAAAAATGAAACCCAGTCACCGTGCTTCGTGAGATAAGACAAGATGGTATACTTTAATAATCCCAGGACACTTTGTGAAATATTTATTTGAATACTGCTCTTCCTTGTCGTTGAATCCCTGCATAGGGGTTAACTGAGAGTGTGGCGTTAATCACCATGGAGAGTGTGTGCACCAACGCACACATACACACACACCGTTGATACCTCATTTCTATTTTTTGTTTTATAATATTGCTTCGTAGAGTGAACTGTAGTCTAATGAACAGGTGACCTCGCTGCTCACAGGTTATGCCTAATACAGAGTCTAAGCCCTGTGTCTGTAAAGCATGAGGCTTGACACACTCTGTTTTAAATTGATGCCACCATCGGGGCTGTTTTTTCCATTTGCTGTGAGAGTGCCGAGACATAACCCTACTCCTCTCTGATGCTAGCCCTCCTCTGATTGGCTGGAGCCTGCCATGCGGGGCTCTTGCAGGATTTCCCTGGGCTACCTCTCCATTTGCCTGTCACCGCTCTCTAGTCAAGCGTTGCACGACAATGAGGAGGAGGAGAAAGCCGGACGGATCAAATTAGAAGGAAAATATCTGCTGAATGAGGCCACGTTCTAGGGGATTCTGTTGTTATTTTTCTTTTTCTTTTTTATTAGCCCCGCCCTTACTTGAGCTTTGTGTTTTATTTTTATTTTTTATTCTACCTTTATTTAACCAGGGAGACATCACTTCTGTAATAAACGTTGGTAAATAAAGTGGGTGATTGCATATTCTGTGTGTTGAGTTTAAGCTGTGTGCATGTATGTGTGTGTGGGCTTGTGTGTGGATGGGTGGGGGTGGTGCTTGGGTGGGTGGGGGTCTGTGTGTATGTGTGTGTGTGTGTGTGTGTGTGTGTGTGTGTGTGTGTGTGTGTGTGTGTGTGTGTGTGTGTGTGTGTGTGTGTGTGTGTGTGTGTGTGTGTGTGTGTGTGTGTGCGTGTGTGTGTGTGAGTGCGGGTGGGTCTTTGTGTGTGTGGTTGCATAAATAAATATTTCATTAGACTGACAGAAACTGAAAAACACAAATATCCTACCTTCAGTCAGAGGATCTTGGGTCTTCCATGGTAATTGCACTGTCTGTTATAATCCCAAAGCCCTTATCGGGGTGAGTCTGCCACCGTGACTGGCACGCTATCTATCGACTGGTGCACAACTGAAACACTGAACAAAGTTTTAGCTGAATCCTAATCTAAATTTTTAGCTCTATATATTTTTTAATGCTGTAATATAGGCTGCGATATCGTTTTTGCAACCTATTTTTTTTTGCAGCACCATCTTTCATTATCTCCTGACTCTAATGCCTATGGACGCCTCCGCAAACACACCGACAGCAGGTGCCACGCAAACATGTGCATAATAATTCATTTGTTATATGGAGGAGTGGATTTTAAGACCGTGATCAGAATTGGAAAGTGCCACTTCCTCAGAGTACTCCCCGAGGAAAATAACTCCAGCAATACTGTTGGATAGTGCATTTGTTAGCAGTAGTTCTGCTACTACATTTAACTAGATAGAATGCATTTCAGTCGTAAAGTAATATTTATCTTAAACAGTTCATTAAGTGTTTTGCATTGTTGACTATACTTAAATGCATCCAATCAATAAATATATCAATACTATACTACAACTACTACTACCACTACCGCTACTTTTACTACTAGTAGTATATTAAATAGACTATACTGTACAATTCCATCTTAATCACTGAGTTAAGGGTTGTCGAAACCTGCATATCATGGAGGCTGGGACTAAATTAACATTCTGAAAAAGTAATAGAATTGTTCACAAATAATGAATGCACAAATCTTTAACAAACAATCGCTATCTCACATATTTATTCAGTATTGGTCTCTTTTAACCAATGGGAATTACCATTGAAGCATAAATCTATCAAAGTACACAAAGAATTCCAGTGGAACATGATTTCCAGGGGGCAAGCACCAAACCCTCATGTGCTGGAACCCATACACTGTAAAACTGTTGCTTTCCACTTGCATCATATTCTGAGTGACTTGTTACGTCAAGAGCTTGAAGTCCATAACGTGTGCATGTTCATTCACCCTTTCTTTTTGTACTACAGAGAAACCCCACGCTATAATTGTTGCCTAGCAGGATGGCTTTATTTGCGTTGTACTTGTCTGGTATGCTTGTACTTCACAAATGCAGTCGGGCAGTTTTGTTCGGCAAGCAGGCAGACTTTGTTGGAATGAAAGCACCTGCAAGATATGGCAGTGTTGCACCACAAGGCACAGGAACTCAGAAAAGCATTTACTTGTTACCAACATCCCTTTCTTATGGTATTTTGTAGATTTTGGAATACTTTTTCTTGTATTACCTTTGCATTACCGGAAATATATTACTCCCTTTTTGTCTTGTGTATCCCCACAACCCAATAAGTTCAGCTCAAGAAAACTCCATCGACAAACCAAATCAGAAATGCTTTCTGTTGAACTAATGCATGATTATCATTTATCATTACTAATATTGAGCAGAACTCCTATATCATTTATTCTATATTTCCAATACTTGTAAAAAATATGGATGTAATATCAAGGAAGGACATATGCTCCCAATTAACACTTGTTATTGGATTGTGCTTACCCCCGAAACATGCGATTTGATATTAACAATACACTTTTATTTCAAACATGATTGAAATAAGCAGAGGGAAATTTCATACATACATAGTGTTTCATACTATAAAAGTATAATACGTGTTTTGTATTGTATCTATCTGTATATGAACCTGCCAAACCTCTTCCTCCCTCTCTCCACCCTGAAGAGTATTTGTCTCCTGTTCGTTTTCCAATGTTATTTTTTCAGGTTTTCTTTCGTTTAAAATATATTTTTTTATTTTCCTCGGTACAAGTTAAGAAATATGCGAAACCTGTTTTTAGTTGGCTCTAACTTTGTGTTTCGACCCGCCTTCAAATTCAAGCATCACCGTGGTGGGCTAGCGCAACTCAAAGACATGCAAGTCAGATTTTTGCCTCTATGTACTTACACTCGTGTCTTTGAGTCCATAATTATTCAGAATCATAGATGGGATTTGGTTACGCAGACATTTTTCCGAGGCTAACCTTGTGATATTTTCCAGATCCCTGGGATTCTATTGTCATTTTTTACTCATAATGACCAAGCCTGAATGATTCATGAACAGTCATTCTTTCTAATCAAATAATTGCTTTGAGGAGATAGTGGCCCATTCTGATTAAGACTTAAGTAGGAAAAACCACAAGGACATAAAAAAGCAAAAAAAATAATATTTGCCCTTGTTTGAATTTGTCAAAGTCCTGTTGGGCCAAATCCTCTATGCACTTTAAGATTTGGTCTCTTTTGGTGTCTTTGATGACTCAAGTCTCTTGCCTTTTTTATTTAGGTCAGAGAAATAGAATTGTACGTTGTATGAATTTCTTCATAGGTCAACTAGACTGCTTTTGAAATGCATCAGAGTGAGTATTGGCATTACATTGGTGAACACATTGGTAAACACATTACCAAGTTAGTCATTCTATTCTTTTCAATGTATGCTATAAGAGATCAGTCTAAGATCTCATGAGCTTTTTGTCCAAAAAAAAAAAAAGTGTTTTTTTTTTACCACAAAGGCCTCCGTCTTTCTGGAGTCACCAGAATAGTGTTTAAACTGTACAATTCATGTACTTACTGGAATCCAATTTCATGGTTATGCTTAAAACCTTAGTTCAGTCAGAAAATTACCATTAAAAAATTACTGCACTTTATATGCTTGGCTTACTTCCACTCCTCAAGTGCTTGTATTTAAAGCAAATGGTGTCATATAATGGCGAAGCACACGGTGACAAAACAATTTTTGTCAGTTAATTGTTAATTTTTGTTTTTTTTCCACACCTATTTTCCAAATACTCAAGTTATGAAAAAAAGGCAACACTGACTATTGCTAATCAGCATATCTACATTGTAAAAAGTTCACATTGAATATATACTAACATTTAGGTAAAAAGTGTATTTACTTTGATCAGGTTTGAATTAATTTGAATACATTATGACATGAAGGATACCCACATGCAGGTGAAAAATTACTTAGAAAAATCTCAACTGAATTGCATCACATGTTCCCCCCCATAGTACATTTTGAGAAAGTTTTGTCGCCTGACACATAAGCCATTACTGGAGCGACTAAATCAGTGGTGGGGGACCAAAGTGGTGTGAAACGATGTCAGGAAGATATCAGAATAATATCAGCAGTCAAAACCAACTCAAAAACCAAAGGCAGCAAAGACAAACCATTGAATCAGTTGCTTCCATTTTTCCATAATGTTAACACAGTCACACATATCGTCTCTTAATTGGCAGTCAAACCGTGGTAAAATAACCACGTCACTCCATCTATTCAGGGATCTGTCATCCATGCCCCATGCCTTCCTCCGTCATCTGGAGGAACCTCGAGTGTTAAATCCCCCCCACCACCCCCATGTCCTCCCCCATCGTCAGCTGAAGGGACAGGAAGCCTGGTGCCGCGGTGTCAGAACGCGTCACGCTGACTTGCGTCGGGACGCCGGCGCGGCGTGGAGGCTGATGATGGTGGCAGAGTGTGTAATGAGGGGCTGTCTCTGGCGTGCTGGGAGGCTAGGCGTTGGCGGGACAGCGCTGACACACCAGCAGCTCCAGAAACTCATCTGAATCCCATTATACACCCAGACACCCCCCACTACCCCACCCATAGGGCCCGCATGGCTGGCATATCATCTCGTATGTCTGGAGCCTGGTGCTGGCCCGCACTTGAATGGCCAGTACTCTTGCTCTTGTGTTGTCCTTCTGCTCTGTGTACAATGGATGGCCATGAGCGTTGCCATTCGGTCGGAGATCAGGAGCAATCGAGCAGGAAACACGATAAAGAGGGGTGAGATCTCAATTGGTTTTCGTCCGTAATGCTGGATCCGATGAACGATGCTTTCTTTATCTGAAGGGGTTTGCAGCCACTCTATGGGAACTTTATAAAGTCTAAATATAGGATGTAACTGGATAGGATTATCTAGTGGCTCCCAGCCGGAAGTACTGTACTTGTGGACATCAATGGGCAAGGTGCCTAGCAACTACCCACTCCTTAATGTCAAGGCATCTGCTAAGTGATCAGGTTGTAACGGGGTAAATACTAATAGGCCTTTCACGCATGAACTCAGGATGAACTCTTGAGAAACAGGTGTGCAAAGATGAGTTAACCTTTCAGCCATGCAACACAAAACAGGATACAAGCCGTACGAGATGTTCACACATATCAAGGATACTCTGTATACTCTAGGCGAGGGATGGCACATAGATAGAGCATGTAGGAGGCAGGATGTGACACAAAAAGTATGCAGTGGACACATGGTGGATGCTGGGTGAGTCTACAAACTCGGTCACACTGACTCTTTTTGGGGCGGAATCAATATTGTATTTTTTAAGACGCATCAGCTACACTATTCTCCAAAATACTATTCTGGAACAGATATTATATTCTTCCTTCTTTTTTTTGTTTCATGGCTTCGTTTTTCTTCACCCTTTGTTTGTATGATTTGATGCACTTTTTTTGCATGATAGAAATGTCATCAACACGTCAGAAACACACCCACTCACTCGAGGACTACCGCAGACTCTCCGATGTTCTGGACTTCAGACTACAGGACTGGTATATTTAACTCCTGATTCAGACATTCCTGTTCACACATAGAGGCCAACAGGGAATCTCTGGAGAAGTTCAGACTCTCGAAGCATGTGCGAAAGGCCTGTAATAATGCATTGTTTTCCACTGTCGGTATCACCTTGTCTCCAAGCTTCACCCTCAAGTCACACACCCCTCTTCGGGACCTTTTATTTATTTTTTGTAATTTGTTAATTGCTAGCATTGCTTAGCTGGCAAGACCTCTGATGCTCATGTTGATTAATGTGATACACATTCAACACTTGGTTAATATTGACAAAAGGTGTTTTCCCTGTAGTATGTATTTAATTTAACTTATTGAATGAAGCCATAATTGAAACGGATTGAATTAGAAAAATATAATTTCGACAAAAAATAAACTTGGGTATGGAGCATGCTTGGTCGTATAGCGTGGATTTACATAATATATTATCCATCACATTAATAAAAACTAGTTTAATCATGTAATTCAATTATTTTATTAGGGTTGCTTAGATTTGCCTGTTAGCTCTTTATGTGTACCTGGTGCTTTAGCACAATACTAGCTTAATACTATTCCACATTAATTGTTACTGACGTCTTCCATTGTTCTCGTTGACTCTAAGTGCCAATTACCGCAGTAGCAGCAGCAATCTGCAATGGCATTTGTAGAGCAGAAATAAGGCATATTTATTTCTAGCGAATCCAGGGGGACCATGGCGAGAATAATGACCCTGAAAGTTATTATTCTAACGCACACTTCTCGGTAGGTCAAAACAAAATGACCAAAAAAACTTTTCATATGTTTCTGCTTGATTGATTGAAATAATAAACCCCCGCAAATAATTTAATAGATTGTGAAAGGTCAATTCGGTATTAGATCTAAAAAAAGTCCCCCTCCTTAGGTTTTAATCTGTATTGTAATTATATTTGCCAAAATGCATAAATGGTAATAGCAACATTTACTTTATCTGCTCTCCATTATTGTCCTCAAGCTGATACCTGCATGAACGTTAGACTCAGTGTTCTTTCACTTTTGATTTGAATCATTGTTTAATAGACGTTGACATTTATTCATACAGCAGAGATATTGGTCTATTTCGGTGCTGTGAAATAAAGTGATACTCCACCAGATGCAAGTGCAAGAACGCTTTAGGATCTGAGCAGCCAGACGTTAATGCAGAGCAGCAGTAGTTGAAAAACCAAGGGGTCCTTTGGTAAGTTTGTTTTTGTGTGAATGACTCTGCATCAGCACAAGCAAAATGGTACACCACTTGTACATTCACGTCACAAAAACAGTGCCGCATCAAGCTTGAAAACAGCAGGTTAAGCCATATCTAGTAGCCTGAAATGTTGAGAGAGATGAGCTGTAGAGCTGAGTCTACAGTTTGGCCTTAAGACGTTAGAGTCAGGCTTATTTCATTTGAACACGCCCCGAAAGCATCAGCCGTTTTTCTCTAACAAGGGAGCTGTGAGTTTGACATCTGACACATCTGTCAGGTGCGAAAAAATACAATTCTTGACCGGCTGTCAAATTCCAGCAGGTTCATGAAAATTATATTTCACATTACCCCAAAGTTTAAAACCACGAGCGCACCGGAAGCACGTGCCGGCCGACCTGCACCTCACCCTCACCTGTTCATCTCATATGAATAAAGGTTGCCCGAGCCACGTCACCTCGCTTAAATGCGGAGCTCCGTTCCATATTGTGCTTCTCACCTGTGATAACGACCGTAGCCCTGCCATTCACTCGGGGGCGCACGGAGAGGGTTAGACACATATACCTAGCGACAGGGAAAAACATACACACCTAGCAGCGGGGCTGTTAAGACCCCCAGTCACCCAGAGGATTTCCGCGGGGGGGGGGGGGGGGGGGGGGGGGGGTCGGAGGGAGTGGCCCTTTGAAGCTACCGAGCCCCAAATGGCGGGCCACGACTCCACTCGACTGGCATATGGGTAATTTATTCGATGAATAATGAAAGGGGCAGTGCGTGGTCAGAGAGCTTGCATAGCAATGAGCAGGTCAGACAGACAGCCCCTTCAGCTGTCGAGCCCGCGTCGCCCGTGGAGCCGACCTGTAGTCTTTGCATTATTTGAATTACATTCGTTTTTTTCCCCCTTGGGTTGGAAAATCTCCTCAGTAAGATTGATGAGAAGGTAGACGATAGAAAGGTTTGATTGTTTTCATGACACAATGCATACTTCTTCTTAAATTCGATTAAAGAAAATTTATATTCGTAACTCAGTCTGTCTCAGTTATATTACCTTTGTACATTCTCTCTCTCTCTCTCTCTCTCTCTCTCTCTCTCTCTCTCTCTCTCTCTCTCCCACACACACAAGTACAAACGTTAAAAGAATAAAGGGCGTCACCATGACGATCCTAACTTGACACCGAATCTCACATGCTCCTTTGCATTTAATACGTTTCATTAACCGTATCCTCATTTTCCGGACGCTACGTGAACAACACACGTGTGATGACCCAATTAGATGAGTCAAGAGTTCCTCTCCACTGGTTAGAGCGTGGTGCAGATCTCACTTGGCCCACTAAGCCCTGGAGCTGGAGTCCACACTCGTCTGTAATTAAGATCTCGGGGATAAGCCAAGGGTTTGGGACCCTAATGGACCACGGATTCCATTTATATATGAGGAGAATTAGTGTGAGGCCGCTCGTGCTGCTGCAGGCAAACTTGTTTGGCTGCTGTGTGAAATGAGATGATTTCACCGTCACTTTCTTCCTCTGTTCCTTTCTTCGCTTTTCCCTGGGAAATATACTCTGAAGTATTCTGTCGGTCCCTACCTGGAGAGGACAGGTAAAAACACGAATACACAGCACACACCTGTCAGGTAATACACTTAATCATTGAGCAAACAAACTATTTTTTAACAGGTGTTCATGCACGCACTCACAAACACATGTACACACACTGACACAGACACTCTGCAACACACTGACACACACAAACACACACGCACAATCTGGAACAGCTTTTTCTTATTTATTTCTGGTTTGTGTTCTATTCCTTCTTCCTTTTATTCAGCGAATAACCAGGATATATTCTCTCACACATTTACAAACACACACACAGTTTTCCGAAGATATTCAATATTTATGTGCAACAGGGAGAAAAAATCAGTGATTTGTGAATCAAAACCTTAAAATGTGTGCTTGGAAGGAGCTTATGAGCAGAGCTTAATGGAAGGGGAACATTGACAAACTATCTTTCTCATGTCACCTCATTGATATCATCCATATGCACACACACGCACACACACACACACACACAAACACACACACAAATTCTTCAGAGTTAGGAACCTGAAACTTTGCAAAAGTTCCTTCGGACTATGTGCATAATTGTGTCTGTTGTGTGTGTATGGGTGTGTAAGGACATATTTTAATTTGCAGGTCATTATGGGCTTGACCAGACAGGAGCAGCTCATTAACATATGACACTGATTCTCTTTAATATCACAGTGCAAGGAGTAGCTAAGGAGTCCAACAATTGAACTATAAGTATTTCATTGTAGTTTATTAATACGTTGATAATAAATGAATGCATTAATTTATAGCATATCAATACTTAATACAGACCTCTAACCTACCAAGGTTCTCCCCCACCACACCACTCCTCTGCACCCTGCACTGGTTACCAGTGGCTGCTCCAATCCAATTCAACTAACTGGTACTTCATGCTGCGATATGGGTCAGGCCCATCCTGCATCCAGGACATGGTCAAACCATCCTCTCCAGCCCACCCATTAGGCTCTGCCACTGCCAAACAGTCTGCTACTCCCTCATTACGGGGGGGCCCCAGCCCAACAATATCCTGACAATGGTGGAACTGGTCAGGTCAGCAGAATCCCTACGCATCTTCCATGCAGACTGAAACTCATCCATTCAAACTACATCTTGGCCCATAAAAGATTCTAAAATGTAACACTTGAAGGAGTTTTCTTATTTGATAAGTATAATGCGCTTGGATGATTCTTGCATTTCTGGGTAAGCTGGACAATTGTAAGTTGCTTTGGACAAAAGCTTCAGCTACATAAAATAGATTTGACGTAAAAAACTATTAAAGCCGCAAAGTGGTTTGCTCGTTTTATTTTATGCTGGCCTACGCCGCCCAACAGATCTGTTTTTAACTTTGGGCGGATCATTTGTGGCCGTAACAATTTCCCTCGGGACTAACAAAGAAGAATCTGAAGCCATCACATCCAACAACAAGCCCTTCATATTTTCCTGCCCGGACCTCACGTCTTTCCGGTTAAAACCACGTAGCCCCCCCATCCAGCGGGGGGAACCAACGGCCCACAGAAGGACCTCCTATTCACCATCTCATGTATCTGGACTCACACGCTGGACACAACCTAAAGCCCCAAGTACAGAGTGCATGGGACCCCTCAGGGTCACCTATGTATAATGGTAAATAGTTGTGTATCATTTAAATAGTGTATACTGTCGATCATGTTCACCTTTACTTACTTTAATTATATTTCCTGCCTATTTCATTTAAAGGTAATGGGGACTTGTTCTTAACATGAAAGAAATAATGCATTTAGCTAACCGTATATTCTGTTGTATTTAGTCACTCCTTTGATTCTATAATCATGCATATACAATAACGCGTGTTATTTGCGGGAGCCTTAACAATATCATCGTGATTTGATGTTACCATGAGACCTATTTTGAGCTGGCCACTAGAATAGATATCTCTCGCTCCTCCTGATGGTAATACAATTTTCACAGTATGAGTGACGTGTCATATCCTGCCTGTCCATCCAGTTGACTGTGCGTCCGCCGGTCTGTCTGTCCTTATTTATCTCTGTGTCTCCACTGTCTCCATGTGTCTGTCCAGACCTCTGTCTATCTGTGCGGATTTTACTCATTGATGTGTTTTCCCCTCCATGTCTTCCTGTCACCAGACATCACAGTCCATCCACACCTCATGTCACACCTCAATCATTGCAGACATTAGCTTTGATGACCTGTTGGCCATTCTTTGTACCTGCCTATGATTGGTCGATCTTTCCTGTCAATTGATGTGTGTGTGGTAAGCCTTCAGTGCACATGTGAAAAGCTGTCTATCTTTGTATCACTGTATCGCTGTATGTGTGTGTATGTGTGTATTTGTGTTTGTGATCCAGTGTCTGGAACACAGCAGTTATGTGTGTGCGTGCGTGCGTGCGTGCGTGCGTGCGTACGTGCGTGCGTGCGTGCGTGCCTGCGTGCGTGCGTGCGTGCGTGCCTGCGTGCGTGCGTGCGTGCGTGTCTCTGTCTATGTCTATGTCTATGTCTTTCCTTCACCGTGATGTATATTATATATACTTCAGACATTTGATGAGTAGTCTGATATTCGCATATACTGTTTTTACTATCAAATATGTTGTTTCTAGTTTTCCCCTGAATGAAAAAATCTATAAAAAACTATAATAACAATTTTGATCATTATTTAATGTAATAATATGTATTTAAGCATGGCATATCACACCATCGCTCCACCATTTAACGATTAACAATAGGATGTAACCATAGCATACACACGAAGATGAGCTCGACAGATAGTACAATCTGAAGGTCATCTGAAGAGCGACAAAGTCTTCCTTAATGTCTTGTAAATATAATAAATAAATATACTGCCTGTCCTGCCCTGGCTATGTGGACTTCATATCTCCAGGTGTTCCCAGCTACAGCGGCTTGTAACAAACCATTACATGGTGTTGGGATAATATATCATATTAACTGCATCTTGGGCCTGGCAAGCAGAGCCTCGTTCATGCAACAGGATGGATGTTTATGTTCAGCTTAGTCAATAGTTATTTGCGCTAAGCATATTTTATATTATGTTATTTTCCCATTAATTACACGCAAAACATGTTGTTTATTTTGTTGTTTGTCATAGTTTTTGTCAAATAGAAACAGATACATTTATATATATATATATATATATATATATACATATATATTATCATAACACAACTTTAGCTTATTTTAAACCTAAAACACAATGTTTTGCTGAAAACAATTGCAACCAAAGACAATTGTCGGATGTTAATACAAATGACAACACGTGTGTAATGGCTGACAGGACAAAACACGCAGGGCCCATGTGTATTAACGTGTCCTACACACAGGGACTGTACCAGCGTCACAGCTGTCAAAACACACAAGTCTGAACACTGAAGTAGGCCTACATCTGATGGTGCATCCGTGTGTAGTTCCGTAACCATGCCGGCATGCGTATTCTGGGCAAGAAGAGACACAGAAGCCTGGTGTTAATTATTTTAGAGCTATCCGGACATTCTTGTTTTGAAGTACTTCCTAGTGGACACATCTGACTTTGATGTGGGCATGGTTGGGCTTTCACTAGGGTTGGGTGATTCTCCAATAGAATATAGATTTGGTATATCGTGGTTATATAGTTGTATTGTATGTATTCTTCTTTATTCTGACGACTGTCGCTTCTGACGACTGTCGCTTTTGAAAAAAGTGTCTGCTAAATGCCCTAAATGTAAAAGTTAATGCATAGAATTAGGGTCCAAATTATTACTGGGGATGTATTCATCCAAATAAAAAACATTTGACTTATGGTGCGTTCAGATCGCTGGGAATTATGGGGAAAACATTTTCGCGACGTCGGAAAGTTCTCATGAACGACACCTCATGACGCTCTGATGATTCTACTTCCGTTCGGCAACTGGGGCCAGATTTTGCTAACAGATTTTGCTCAGTTGGTGACGTATTGTTTATTAGTGACGCGCAAGAACATGGCGGAACATGAAAGTTTTACTAAATATAAAAGAATCAACCATCATATCACATACTTTACTATTGATTGACGCTGTAACTGTCTGTTGGCATCATTTTAAACGTTGTGTACTGGTAAACCAGCTTTAGATACGGGCAAGTGTAGCCTTCCATACAGTGGCAATACAATGTGCTTCTCATAAATAAAAGCAAAAAGATAGTAGGAGATAATATCAATACAAATATGTATATAATATGTATCAATACAAATATGTATTTATTTGGTATAAATTTGTTTGGAGCTGAATAAATGTTCAGTATGGTTTAGAAAGTTTCAACTAGTCAACAATGTCAAAGTTGTGTAAATCGGAGTGTCGTTTTAAGTCTTACAGTCTTTCAAACCATACAATTACGGAGACTTCAGAAACTACGGAGCCTCCAATGTTATTTTTATTCATAATTTATTTTATTTCTCACACAATATAGCCTGTCACCAGTCTGCATTTGTCCCTCCTGCCCCTCAAATTAATGAAAAAATAAATAAAATAAGCCCTTTTTTCCTTAACCTCAGCGATTGATTGAAGTGCATATTGAAAAAACAATCGACCGACTGACGAAAACAAGACAGCCCTTATGAAACCTCGATTTATGGAAAGATTAGTGCTGTGTAGTAGCTCATGACATCACATCAGAAACACACATTGTAAGATGAATAGTCACTTAGTTATACAAGTTGAATATTTTGGACGGTTGAACTGTAAACCTTTTTAAAAATGTTTGGGGACGGATTTTAACGATTGTAAACAATGGATATCGCCCAACCCTAGCATTTACTTCATTGCAATAGGACACGGCTGGCTGGTGGGAAAATAATTCAATGTGACCCATGGGTAGACACACAAACAGGGTGAACACAGAGATAGACAAACAGAATAGGATACAGAGCGAAGTAGGCTCACACCTCCTATCAGCTCCTCTCTCTCTCTCTCTCTCTCTCTCTCTCTCTCTCTCTCTCTCTCTCTCTCTCTCTCTCTCTCTCTCTCTCTCTCTCTCTCTCTCTCTCTCTCTCTCGTATGTTTTATTTTTCTCTGTGTTGTTGATTGATCGCAGTAATACAAACAACAATATATGCAAACATAAACACAACACAGAAAAATATCCAGAAAGCCACCGTGTTGACGTAGGCTCAAAACACTTCATGTGAAATGAGACGGTTAGTTGCTTCCAACTCACAAATACACAAATCTCTGTGTTTCAGATGTATTATTTACTTTACTTTATCTTATATCTTGGCCATAACATCCAATGTAGAACCACTTTAGACCATCCAGTAACATCCACTGTAGACCCTTTTGTTTCTCTACTGAATACCAACATCTCTCTGGTATTTTTCTGTTGTATTTAGTTACTCCTTTCTTTCAATTATGATGCTAGAAGAAATCAATAATTTGCATGCACGCACCCACGCACACACACACATACACGCACACACACACTTTAACTGACACACACACTTGCACAGTCTGGCCCGTATTTTTTGCTTTGCAAGTCAGACCACTACAGGCCTGAAAACTCAACAGCGAAAAAGTTCTAGTGAGTTAGTAACCATCAAATAATTGTTGTAAAACTGTTATTAATCTCAGTGAATATGAATAATATCCCTTATTCTATTTGGTTTAAGCATGCTTGATTCTGATTGGCTGGGAGGAGGGCATTAACCCGGCCGGTTGCCCGCTGACTTGTCGGTTGTACTTGCTGCTGACTGAGCACAGCGTCATGAAATAGTAGATCAATACGCAGTTTGTATTTTTTGGAATACTCGATTCTGATTGTCTGCAGGGTGTCCATTTATCCCTGATATATGGACACCTGCTAAGTAGTTTCAGTCAAATTGTCTGTTCAGCCTTCAAAATGAGAGCTGGTAAATTGTGAAGAATGTATTAAACTGTAATCACAAAACGTGGTTATATGCTATAGACCCTATAGTATCTGTGGTACTTTATAAAGGCTGGGACGATTTTCAATTATAAATATGCACACTTTATGTGGAAAGTATAGACCGTCGCAATTCTCATTGAAATTAATGGCGCAGTGATTAGTCTTGAAAACGAGAGCTGGTAAATTGTGAAAAATTTAAATTAAGAATTAAACTGTAATCAGACAACGCGGATATATGCTATAGACCCTAGAGTATGTGGTATAAAGGCTAGGACAAATTTCGGATTATAAATATGTACAATGCATAACGTTAGCTCTCTGACTCATAGCTGAGCGGACTAGAATACTCCCCGTTGCCAAGTCGTATCTAAGATCTGTCCTATTTACTAGAGGCAAGGCAAGGCAAGGCAAGGCAAGGCAAGGCAACTTTATTTATATAGCACTTTTCATACACAAGGCAGACTCAAAGTGCTTCACATATAAACATTGTCATACAATAAAATAAAATAATAGATAAGTAAAAGAAAAACATATGCAAAGAAATGGTTAATATAGAAAAAGGCATTTTAGTATTAAAATAGAAAATAAAGGCAAAGTTAAAAAAGCTTTTTAGAAAGTGCAATGTATTTAAGATTTTAGCAGAAAGCTATAGCAAACATAAAAGTCTTCAGTCTTGTTTTAAAGGTGCTCAGAGTTGGGGCAAGTCTTAAATCCTCTGGGAGTTTATTCCAGCTATTTGTTGCATAGTAACTAAATCCTGCTTTCCCATGTTTTGTGTTTACTCTGGGGATAATTAACAGATTGGTCTCAGAGGATCTTAGTGGTCTAGAAGGCTGATGTAGTGGAAGCATATCAGTTAAATATTTTGGGCCTAAACCATGTAGGGATTTATAGGTTAGCAACATGATTTTAAAATCAATTCTCTGACCTACAGGAAGCCAATGTAACGATTTCAGAATTGGTGTGATATGATCAAATCTTTTGGTCTTTGTTAGAACTCTAGCAGCAGCATTCTGAACAAGCTGAAGCTTCCTCAGAGTTTGTTTTGGAAGACCTGTGAGGAGACCATTGCAGTAATCAAGCTTACTAGTGATAAAGGCATGTACAAGTTTTTGTAAGTCTTCGGTGGACATGAGCCCTCTAAGTCTTGCTACATTTTTAAGGTGATATTATGCCGATTTTGTAACTGATTTGATGTGACTGTCAAAATGTAAATCTGAATCCATGATAACCCCTAGATTTCTGGCTTTGATTGAGGTTTTCAGGGACAGAGAGTGAAGGTGTTGGGTTACTTTAAGCCTTTCCGTTTTAGGACCAAATACAATTATCTCTGTTTTGTCCTCATTTAGTTGAAGGAAATTTCGGCACATCCATTCCTTCACTTGCTCAATGCACTGGCACAGCAGATCTATGGGCCGATAGTCATTTGGTGATAGCGATACATAGATTTGCATGTCATCAGCATAGCAATGATGGTCAATATTGTTATTTTGCACGATTTGCCCTAGTGGGAGCATGTAGATGTTGAATAAAGAGGGTCCTAAGATCGAACCTTGTGGGACTCCACATGTCACGTTGGTTGATTCTGATACAAAGTCGCCAATGGAAACAAAGTAGTTCCTATTTTGTAGGTAGGACCTGAACCAATTTAAGACAGTGCCTGAAAGCCCCACCCAGTTTTCTAACCTTTCCAGAGGAGTGAACAACTTTTCCGTTTCATAAGAACCTTACGGGAGGATAATGTTTGTTCCAGCTATTAGTCAAACCCTCAGGCGTTACCAGGGAAACTAAATTATGGCTTCTGAAAAACGCTAGATTTGGTTTGTAAAACGCATGAAAATGTAAATGAATGGTCTTAATTTATTTTCTTTGGCAAGTGACCATGGTATAAGCGGGATAATGCCCTTCGAGGTGTCCAAAACATTGCATGTTGATCGATCATAATTAAAAGGGACTACTTTTTGAGGGAAATGAACTCAAACAGAGTATACATTTAATAAGCCTGCAATAGGTATTTCAATTGTTTTTATTATGTTGGCAAGCAAGAAGTAGAATAAATGTATTATACGGTAAGAGTATACGATTGCTATGACCACAATTTCCTTTCTTCGGATTGTCAAGGAGCGGCCATTAGCACCTTTCGCACACACACACACACACACACGCACACGCACACACACACACACACACACACACACTTCAGCACAAGTAGAAGCAAAGTATAGTAAAGAGAATAAGGTGGCACAGAACATGACGATAGGCGTGAGGTACACAGAGAAAAGATCCCTTCTCTGAACCACAGAATCTCCCAGCACACTGTTGCTATGAAACCCAACCGTAGGACAGGAGAAATTATGTGTTCCTGAATACTTGGACGCCAGCCTTCCAAGTTGCATGTCAGACGTCACTTCCGGTGATTGTGGCATGAAATTGGCTAGTCGTTATTTATTGTTAGCTACATTAACCTCTTTAGCAAACCAGCCCGAAAACAAACAGCACAACTTTACATTGTATTGCACGCACAGCAAGATCATACAATGTATAAATTGGTGACCGGAATAGAGTAGCAATATAATCAAGCGTGTAAGAGCATTTAAAATCAACATTAAAATTACCTACGTGGTACAAATACAAAAAGAAAATCTCTTCATGGGCACAGCCATTTTGTTGAGAGCGTCGTCACTGCACTCGGTCTACTCTCAGATTTTCGAACGATGAAGACAAAAAGGGCCTTCGAGAAATGCCGCAAGAAAGCTGGGAGATCTTCAACTTTCGACTCGGAAGTCTGGCGTTCGAGGATTCAGGAACGCTCCAAAACTGCTGAGAAGAAAATCTGTTTATTTGAGTCTTTCCACACGATTATAAACTAAATGGGCTCGCCAGGCCTAGCCCTTGGCTGCCTCATTTGGGCATGGAGAAAACTTCCCAAAACCCAGTGAGGAAAGAACCTATGGTACTGGTTGCAGTTGGTAGGTGGGATTTTCTTCTTGAAATGTATATGATAATAGATCAACTGTATATAAATGATTGAAAATAAACATATCATAAAAGAGCTGCAGTAGTAGTTGTGTATAAAGGGGGCGCTGGCACTCCTTGCTCAGCCACCTCATGTGTATTTCTATATCTTTGACTGATATGAGGTGGTCCACTAAGGATTTAGATGATAGATAGATATATACTTTATTAATCCCGGGGGAAATTCAAGTATCCAGTAGCAGCCGAAAACACACATAAAAAACAGTGCAGATGGATGTGCAAAAATACAGATATAAATAAATATAAATAAATAAATAAATAAAATGTCCATTGTTGTTATCTATTGTCCTCCCTGCCTTTACTGGGAGCTGTTGTACAGTCTGATGGCCAGGGGGACGAAAGAGTTTTTGAGTCTATTAGTGGAGCTGGACTGGGACAGCAGTCGGCCACTGAAAACACTCCTCTGCCTGGTGAAGGTGTCATGCAGAGGGTGGTGGGTGTTGTCCAGGATGGACAGCAGTTTGTCAAGGGTCCTTCTCTCTGCCACTGTCACCAGAGAGTCCAGCTCTGTTCCCACTACTGAGCCAGCACTCCTCACCAGTCTGTCCATTCGACCAGCGTCTCTCCTCCTGCTGCTTCCTCCCCAGCAAACCACAGCATAAAAGAGCACGCTGGCCACCACAGACTGGTAAAACATCTGCAGTAGTTTTTTGCAGATGTTGAAAGACCCCAGCCTTCTCAGGAAGTACAGACGGCTCTGCCCTTTCCTGTATAAAGCTTCCATATTTGCTGTCCAGTCCAGCTTTTCGTCCAGCTGCAGTCCCAGATATTTATAGGTCCTGACCACCTCCACATCGACCCCCTCGATGGACACGGGTAGGAGATGTGGTTTCTTCCTTCTGAAGTCCACCACCATCTCCTTGGTCTTGGAGGAGTTCAGCTGCAGATGGTTGGACCTGCACCATTTAGTGATACAACTCAAGACAAATTGGGTACGACCGCACCAATACACTATGCCAATAGAATCCAGAACATTGAAATCCCGACTTAAAAAACTTGCCTGTACTCAGTTTCTAGATTTCATAATCAAGTCAGCTGCTGATTTTCTTCGGCTATCAACTCAGCTAATCTTCTAAGGCAAGCGATACCGTGGTCACTATCGCTAATGAGCTGAATCTACACTTTGACCTTCATTTTAGAGAAGTAAGACGTCCTCTTTTCTCCACAGACCATCTCCATGCTATGCGTCCCTCTTCTGCCCCCTCTTCCGCCCACCAGGGCGCCCGGACCATATGAGGCGCCCGCAGGCCTGTTCTAAACATAGCACTACTCATTCTTGAACAACTCTTTCCCACCTTTTTTAAGTCATTGTTGATAATTATTGTGAGAAATCATTAACACAACTTCATTAATTAACATTGTTTCACATCGATGAGTATCATTAATCATCATTAATAGTAATATATAACTAAAGGCACACTGAGCAAATTTGTTATTTCAGAAGAGTGTATCAAACGGGGTGCCCTCGTATGACTCAGTACCCATGAAGTAGCTCTCAGGTTCAAAAAGGTTGGCGACCCCTGCCCTATACTGTGTCGAATTAATTGCTTCCAAGTGTTCATAGAGCAAACAATGAGGGGAGAGTAGTATCTTAGGAGAAGGTCAAGGCCAAGATAAACTTTATGATCAAATTAGGACATTCAAGGTTGTGTAAACATTTACACGGATGGAGGGAAGGATGAAGGGAGTGAGGGAGGAAAGGAGTGAGGAAGGGAAGGAAAGAGTGAGGGAAGGAAGGATCGAGGGAGGGACTGAGAAAGGGAAGGAGTGAGGGAGGGAGGCAATGAGTGAGGCAGGAAAGAAGAGAGGAAGGGAAGGAGGGAGGGAGGTAGGGAGGAAAGGAGTGAGGGTGGGAGGAGGGAGTCAGGGAGAGAGGGAGGGAAGGATGGAGGCCGTTTCATAAAAATGTTGCTAGTAACGGCCTCTGGACCATTGTTGGACAGAGTATTTCCGCAGCAAAGCTCTTTTGAACAATGAATTATCTATTATTTGTTCGACCTGCAGTTGTCCAAATCCATTCTCCAAAAGGTCCCTTTTTCAAGAACTAGACGGCATTGTTACACATTCCTTGGACACTTGTATTGTTTTCTTCTGTCATGATGCCTACTACCTATACCATGGCCGGGTATAACATTGTCTACACAATTCAGGAAGAAGCATAAACAAAGTTTCTGCCTATCGAGATAACCCTTGGTTTGTGCTTTGTGTCATCAGAACGGTGACTATAAATATTCAGGAGTGTCTGCCACTTATTCCCTGTCCTCTTTCAATACTTTGTCTGTGCGTGCCGGCGTGCGTGGGTGAGTAATGGAGAAAAATAAGGAAAGAGATGATGTGAAAGAGATTGAATTGAAGTTCAGGTACCTTGGGATTGTATTCACCATGTGGAACATTCCACTACTTTAGTGCAGGTGACATCTGAGAAATAGCAGAGTATGGCTATCCATGTATATCCATTTGGAATATAGAAACTATTCACAGAAGGCAATGATATTATTGATAGCATATCACACAGAGTATAAATTCTGCGGTACATAATGTCAAAAACAAACTGAAAGCAACATTCATGAGACGTATCCCTGATTATGGATATGACAAATCATACAAGAATCATGAAACCTGTTTACCTGTCTACAGACTTTCTGGCTCTGTGCTAAAGGTTCAGTTAGTTCTGAAAGAATACAAATTGATATTACACATTATGACTGATGTTGTTCATGTGTGCTGGAAGACCTGAGAATGGTTTGGGCGATTTTTGCTTTTTGCTATGCCATTACATTTGGCTGAGTTGAACAAGTATTATATCCCCTTTGTTGGCAATGGAGTAAACTCATCACTGACACACGGTCATGTAAGTGCAGGAGTTAACTCATTAATCAATACAACTGTTCGTTCATTCTTTCTTCATTCATTCATCTGTTTCTTTGTAATTTCACCACCATAGGTCAAGTATACCAAAACACAAACAGGCTTGAGGCCCTACCCATTAGTGATGAGACCGACTTGAACAGCTTGTGACAACCTAAGCAAGTTCAGTACACCTGTGCCATCCAACTCGCTGCTCATAAAAAACACATAAAGTGTCTACAGTACTCTGGTGAAAGAGCACAGTAAACAAATTTCGGTTTATTACGTCACACAAGGCATGAAAAACTATTTAAGGCCACTAGACCAATGTAGTCTGTCAAAACAAACCGCCTCAATGTCAAGTATTTTCTGCAAGCGTGCCTAAAGCCGTCACGCCATCCGGCAGCAATGTGTGACCCTCCATTTAACGCAGTGAACAACATTTCTCAACATCTTTAATACTGGAGTTCCAGTGAACCGGCAGTCTTTCTGTCCAGTTTGTATATACCACATGCCTTTGAGATGGATCTCGTTGAATGATTCACATGCAAATTAGAGAAATGCCATCTTCAGAAAGTTCTCGTTTTGGCTTTTTGTGGGTTTTAACCCATCATTTTAACAAAATCATGATGTTTGTGTGTGTGTGTGTGTGTGTGTGTGTGTGTGTGTGTGTGTGTGTGTGTGTGTGTGTGTGTGTGTGTGTGTGTGTGTGTGTCTGTGTGTCTGTGTGTCTGTGTGTGTCTCTGTGAATTTGCCTACAGGTTCTTTGGTTATGAGCAACATTGATACCAAACCAGGAGTGTGAGCTACCATCTGTGTGGAATATGACAGAATTAATGGGCCTAGGTTCCACCCTGAAGCAACCAGCATTTGGAAAACGCAGTGTTGTGTTCATTGTAATGCATTGGCTTGTGTTACCCGCCATTATGCATGATTATGTAGCCATGGAACGCGCAGATTAGGTGGTGCATTCCGGAATTTGTTTTGTCCATTTGAAGCTTTTCGCCGTGTTTACTGGTGAATAGCGGATCAGGTATTATGTCTGTAGGGTGTAATGCATTAAGCTGCACACACAGTGTCTTTTCACATTGAAAGCTTTATTTTGTTGCACTTGAAAACTGTTGACACTGTAAGGGGATTTATTCAGGTCCGTTCTATCATGGTAGCGGTACACACAACTTGTAAGTGTTAAAAATGTATGAAACAAATAAACAGTTAAAGAGTTGGATTGTTTAGCGTAACCTTAATTCCGCATTTTTTATTACTTTAAGCATGTTGTGTCTTTATGACTAAAGGCTTGTTACACATCATATTCGATTGGCAAGCTCCAGTCGGATAAGCTGTTTGTATATGAAAAGTCTTTTCTATCTTTTGAAGTGGATAAGCAACATAAGGATAATAGCAACGTTACCAGGCCTCATGTCAATATTATTTATAGTGCGCGGCTTCCAGACTTACCTGGCATTGCATTTTTCCCTTGCGCTTTCTTTGTGCTGCAAATGTAATGGCCCACACTGGGAGAGAAAAGATGTTACGTTTGCTGTTGTGTACAAGTTCATAACATTTGCCTCCTTGACGATGAAGAGACCATGTGCATGTGGAAAGAATAATAGCCCTTCAACCATGTGGTGAAAAAACAAAACAACTGCTTTAATATAAGATTTTAACTAGAGCTTTTGTGCTGGACTTTTTTATAACAGCTATGGAGTCAAACATCAATTTGTATCATGGTGGAATAGCATATAGATTTATAGGATATAAATAAAGTTGCTGTTAATATCAGACTTCATTTGAGTGCACTGCACCCATTGTTTGTCTGTTTTCTCTAGCTGTTGAACTTTTTGACTGTTTCTTGTTTCCCAAGACCCCCTTGTCTCACTGAAAGAGTTTGACCTTTCCACTTCCAGAAGTGTTTTCTCTATCTCCAGTCTTCTGTACTTCATATACTGGCACTCTGGAAATAGTTCAAACATGGCATTCTTTGTATTATACTGGAGAACTGCTATTGTGCAGGCTCCATTGTGATTACGTCTGGAAAAAAAAGATTATTCAATGACACATATTTCCGTGTGAGTGTGCGTGTGTGTGTTTCAAGTGGAGAACAGTGCAAATCAAGTTCAAATGTCAGCCCTTTTGACGGCGAAACTCATCCTATCTCTGCCACCAGCTGAAAAATCGAGAAGAGAGGTTGAAGCCAGTCAGAAGGACATGAATGTTATTTACTTGTTTTCGCAACCTGTTATCTTTCTCAAAAACGTTACTTAATTATGTATAATTGACAATTTAGAGGTCCTCACATCCACAACTACCAAAGTTGGCAGGGTCTACATAGGAGCCCAAGGGGTTATTGTTATTGGCCCTTAAAGGCTCTTAGTGAGGTTCCAACAGTACTAATGTGAAAGATTTCTCTTTTGTCAAGAAATATCTGGAGGGTTACAGGAGACTCTGAAATGACCACGCCGACCAACAAGGACCTCTAAGGATCCCAAATGGCCTAGAAGAATGTATCAGAACTGCCAGGACTCTTTGGGTATTAAATGAACCATCTGTCTGCGACAACATTGTTTTTCACATGTAATACTTTGCAATACTTGGTATCAGATTTTTTATTTTTCTCGTGGAGTAACTGGAGACAACTTTTTCAAAAATGTCAATGACTTCCTCCAGCATTCTAACAATCAGACGTATTTAACTAGCGGCCATATTGGTTAGTTCTAGAATATTTGAAAACCATGACAACACAATGCATTACTTTTAGTTCTGCAATTGATTTCACTAACCAGATAAGGATTATACAACCTTTTGATTGAGATGTCATGGCTTAACAAAATGTTCTGGAAGGTTTCCCCACGCAAGAAGCCAATATGGCCAGTAATGTGAATCGGGTTGCCTGGGTGAACCACTGAATCTGGACGTCTGTTAGAATTGGAACATAATCAAAACGCCTAACAGCCATTAGAGATGCAACTTTGCATCTATGAGAACTGGAAGACTTCCAAGGCTTTCCGGTTAAACTCCCTAAATCTTCAACCATTAGACATTCAACTTCACCTGACTTTGTATTGATCCTATTCAGCCCCAAGTATTGGAAACCTTCCAAGCACCTCCCTCAAAGAAAACAGAAAATCCATTGCATGAGTCTGAGCTGAACACACAGTGCAAATATAAGGTGTTTAATATTTTTGCTCTTGCTTCAAATAAGAATCACGGTTATATGTACATGAAAATTCAAAGACAATATTTTGAATCCATCTCGAAACCAGCATGTGCTTTGGGCTCAAAGCTTGTGAACTGCAGGAATTGAAAACAAACCAAATAGGGGGGTGAGTTACTAAAAAAGGACTTTGCGACAAAGAGGTATATTAGATAATGTGTTTTCATCTCAGAGTAAGTAACCTATTCATAAGCTCCCTTTAAAAGCCCTTTTCTAAAAGGAAAACCAAGCAAAAGTGCTTTTAAATCCCTTTAAAGTAAATCTCACAAAAGGCTTCACAGTATTCCAGCCAAAAGATTATTGGCTGGCTGGTACTCATACTGGTCAACATTAAACATAGGTAGATATATCACACATAAACACAGATACACACACACACACACACACACACACACACACACACACACACACACACACACACACACACACACACACACACACACACACACACACACACACACACAATTGAACCAGGTAACTTGCACATGAAACAAATGAACAAAGGGTGTTTGAATTCATATGTTTGATACTGTTATCTATAATTCATATTTTATCAAATATGCTTTCATGTGAAAGACAGAAACGATCAAAAGCATGGAGCTGTTTCTGTTTAGCAATAGGTGGTCAATTACATCCAGAACTTCAATCAAAGACATGCTTGTCTGATCTGATTCCAATGATCAGGATTCCTGTGATCTGATTGATTGGGATGAACCTGGTCTCCTTGTGGGTTTTTCAGCTTATAATGAGATGCAGATGATGAGGAGGCTCAAATATACTGAGTGGAGATAATAAGCCTTACTTCACACCTTCACACAGAAACAAACACTCACACAGATTCTCACACACACACACACATACTGATACACATGATTTTATTTCAAAATCCAACATGCAGAGGCTCAATCCCTAACATAGCTGTGTCTTCGTTCATTCTCCTTCTCTCTCTCTCTCTCTCTCTTCGAAAGGGCTATATTTGCATGGAAAATATAAATTTGCACCGTCAAATTTTGTATTGTGTACTTGAATACTTGATTAAGGGGAAATAACGCGGTACTTTAAAAGTTTGAAAATCAAATAATGTCTATATATTGACTCTCACATACTGAGTCAGGTAATCATTTGACTCATACATCCACCGCCACATTCCATTCAACCTCCCTCTGTTTTTTGCCCTTTTTTTCCAAGCTGTCGTTTCTCCAGCCGTCATAAGTTTTACTTTTACACTATACTTTCTTTAGTCCTCTTTTTGTGCCCGTCTCAACCTCATTGGCTGTGACCTCACCCTGTCTCTCACTCTCTCCTCTATCTTCAAGCATTCTCTCACTTTCTCCTTCTCCCAGGGCTCCCTTCAGCACCTTTTATAGAGAGATTCTGCAATAGGCTGTAAAGAGCAGCCATTAAGCTGGCTTTCCATTTTTTACACAGAATCAAATAAGCCGGTGTAATGCCGAGGTGTGGGCTTTTACAAAGCGTGCCAGAATTGTGGAATCCGAGGCGTGGTGTGTAACACAGCAGTGTCAGCGTCAAGTATGTGTCGTGTGTTCAGCTGCTTTTTCTAGCCGTGCACGTTTATACTACTTTTTAAACCCAAGCTGTGAATCACATATAACAAGTTGATGGGTATCTTTACATCATTCGTCATTCAGAAGTAAGTAGGCGAATAGCCGTTTAACAAAGATGTTTAGACCATTGGGGTTTGAACTGAGGACCCTTCTGCTTGGAATTAAACATTCCAGGTAAAGCAAGTGTTAGACAGTTTATTTCCATTGTGTGTAAATATTACTTTATTGTAACTGTCCACTTGTTTCATCATTTTATTATTGCTTTTTTTTAATTTACTTTTTGATTTACTGTAGCCCTACTCATTAAAGCCTGTACCTTTATTATGACAGGTGGCTGTATATGACAATAAAGAGGCTCAGAATAAACCCTTTACTGGTCTTGTGAAGGTTAATCAAGCCAGGAAAATATTGAATCTACTAACCAATCTCTCCAGCTGTAGTAGTAGTATTACTTTGAAATAAATCCATCAAGCCACAGTGTTGCCAGAAGGTTCGAAGAGTGGGCTTCCTTTACAAGGGCTTGTTGGACAGCTACCTAGAAATAAGCCTAATTTTCAAAGGAGGATAACTATTATATGACAAAGGGCATGGTTTGTTCATAGGATTGTAACTTATTTTGTGTATTTGGGGTTTTCTAATAATTGCATTACTATTTTTAGTAACTTGGCAGACCCTTTTATCCAAATGGACTCGTTAATGAGCAAGTGGGGCATCTAAATCAAGGACAGGTAGACGGCAGGGCCAGAATCTTTTGGCTGGGAGTCAATACACTATCCTGCCCTATTAAACTAACTAATAACTTATTAACTGTATAGATATGAAACACTAAATGAGACAAAGATAGAGTTCAGCAACCATTGGTCGGCAAGGAGAAAGAAGAAAAGACCCAGATAAAGGACAAGGTAAGATGAAAGAGATCGGGGGAGCAAGTTTTTTTCCAGGCGTGTGAGGCAGACAGCAGAATTAGTGAGAAGAATATAAGACTGAAAAGAAAAGTTTCCATCATTATAAAGACAGTGTTCCTCAACGGTGATGGCCATGGTTTGCTTCTCTAACCCCCAAATCACAAAAGCTTGCTTTTTTTTTATCAATGCGTGAACCTAAATGAGAGGTTTTAAAGGTGGGCTGGGATCACAAAGTGCATGTGTAGGGTATTAGTTAAGGGAAAAGAAAAGCGGCCAGCCTTAATGGGCCCATTTGCTGCCAGGCTTTTGCATTAAGCCCCCTTCCCCTTCAATACACCACAGGGTTATGGTTCCTGAATGTGTTGGTATTTTGGTTGCACAGCATAGTGACCCAACTGCAGTGAAATATATATTTTTAGGGGAGTAAATCGCAAAAAACATTGTATTTTTCAAACAGTTACTAACTAACTGTTTCTACGTTCTAACAAATTTCTACGCTTCATCAGTGGCGATTAACATTTTCTAAAGCTTTCCCTAGTTTTGTTGTTTCTTATTTGAGATGTTTTGTATTTTAGTGTCAGTAAGAGACAACAAGGTGGACCTTGGATGAATGTCGCAGTGTTGCTATGAATCGTAGTTAACCTTTTAATTGTAATAGCAGCTGGATTCCCACAGGAAAGCAGAGTATCAGGTGCGACCTCAGACGGTCTTCCTTCCTTAAATGGTTCCACCAGGTACACCGTCAGGTAGTGATTGAAATCAAAAGCCCAGTTCCGCCTTCTGCCCCCTTCCCTCTCCTGTGACCTACACTTCTTGTGTTAGGTCACACATGTATACAATTATTCCTTTCCGGGGGGCATCTATATCATAACCTTATTGGTTTTACTTTAGTTCTCACCTGCGGGGATGCCGCTATCCTGCAAAGTACGCTGTCAAAGTCAAAGCTTTATTGCCATATGGGCAGTATAACGGGGTCATCTCTGACAAGGAGAGTCTTATCTACGTAGTAAAAAACACACAGTAGATAAATAAAAAAGATAAAAAGGCGGAGATGGGTGTTTAAAGGTAGAGAATATCTACGAGGTGCTGTACCGATTACAGGATGAAGGGTTAACAGAATTTAAATGTCAGTACTTATTATTGTAATCAATACCAACAACAGTATGTGGTGTTGTCTTACTGCAATTAAAACTATCTTCATTAATAAGTAAATTAAATACATATTGACCTTGTCTTATTTTCTTCAAATGAGATGATGCATTTATTCAACAGAGCGTGCCAACATTTTTTTTTATTTTAAAGGCATTAATAACAATCTGAGGTCCTGATCTTCAGTAAACTAGATCTTCCACAAATTACAATTAAATAGTGCAGAATGATTAAGCATAAACTCAATACCTTTGCGTGAGTTCACTTTAATAACGATGGCATAATAGCTCCGACCTAAAATGGCCTATTAAACAGTTAAAAAGTAAAACAGGTTTTGGTCACCTTTCCCAGAAGATCTGTGCGCATACAATTACATGTAGAGAATCAGTCTCCGGTCCCGGGTGTTGATTGGCTGCTAGGTGACAGGTGACCCTGTCCCCCTACCCTCAGCTTATGTTGTGGCATTTTTCGGAGTCATGTGACCTTTAACAGGGAGCTGAGGAGCGGTGCCTCCTGCAAGCGCTGGCCTCTTGCTTCCCCCGGCAGGCTCATTAAGCGCCCGTAATTTCAACAGCGGCGCACTAGAGACGAGCGGCCAATTAGGTTCACAAAATACCAGCAATATCTGAAGGAAGCACTCGGAGAAACAGAGGAGCTGGTGTGTGTGTGTGTGTGTGTGTGTGTGTGTGTGTGTGTGTGTGTGTGTGTGTGTGTGTGTGTGTGTGTGTGTGTGTGTGTGTGTGTGTGTGCGTGCGTGTGCGTGTGCGTGTGTTTGCGTGTGTGTGTTTGAGTGTGAATTGCTACCCACCTAATGTTCTCTCTAACTTCCAGTCTTCCCCTCTGGCACCCTGTTGAGAACAAGGTCTGCAAATTGTGATTTGGGATCGTTGTTGAATGTTATTTTATGTATTTATTCATTTATTTTCACCCGAAGTGAAAAATTGTTTGTCAAACTCTTGTAAGTTGAACATGAGGATGTGTCCCTCCCGCACCAGTGGTGATGAGATAAATATATCCTAACCTTCCTTTGTAAGGTGAGATTTGAATGATAAAAACAGTTGTGGAATCTGATTAAGGCTGAACAGGACTGTATGGACTGCCTTAACTGTTTTGAAGCCCGGTGATCGGTACCAGCGGATGAGCACCCCAGCTATGCATCAAACCGCATGAAGCAGTACTCCATCTAGCTGTACAGGAGAGCTCTGTGGAAAGTGAGCACTGCACATCATTGTTTAAAATCTCTCTCTCTCTCTCTCTCTCTCTCTCTCTCTCTCTCTCTCTCTCTCTCTCTCTCTCTCTCTCTCTCTCTCTCTCTCTCTCTCTCTCTCTCTCTCTCTCTCTCTCTCTCTCTCTCTCTCTCTCTCTCTACCAATTGTGAATGTGATGTGCACACCACTAGATCTGACCCTCGATCCCCCGGGCTTGTCCTGTCTCCTCTCTGTGTAACCGCTCAACGTTTTCCGTCCTTCTCTCCTTCTTTTCAACACTTAAATGAATAAAAAAGGAAAAGTTAAGTGAAATATAGAAATGTCACCAGAAAATAACACTGTCATCGCGCCTCGACTTGATTTGAGGAGCCGCCTGCATACGTCGTACATTCCCGAGTCCGAGATTAGTTTGGTTGATGATGTCACTGGAGTGGCGCACACACAGACACACAGACACACGCACACACATACACACTGTTCATAGCACTAACGCTGGAAGACAGCTGTCAAACTATAACGCTACAGAGTTGTGACTTTATTTGAACAAAAAAGTCTAGAAATCCACCATCATCTCCCTGCAGCCTCCCCATTGATTTGACAGGCGAGAAGCCTTTCACACAAGTCCAAAGGGAGAGTTGAGGAGGAAGGGAGGGGGGGGGAGGGAGAGGGGGGGAGGAAGGCGAGGAGGGAGAAAGAGGGCGAGAGGACAGGACAGCGGATGAGGGAGGGAGGGGAGGGGAGGAGGGGAGTGGAGAGGTGAAGAGAGGAGAGGAGGAGAGAAGAGATGAACTGAAGGAGAGGGAGGAGAGGAGACAGGGACGGAGAGGGAGGGAGAGGGAGGGAAAGCAGAGGAGAATGATACCAAAAGACAGAGACAGCGGACAACTTCTAAACGCAGAAGTAAGCTTTTGGGTGGAGCTGAATACCCAATCCAAGAGAGAGGAATCCTCCTTCATTAAAATCACCCTCTCATTAGGCCAGCACAGCTATGGACCAATGGTGGGCCAGAGAGAACTCTTTATTTGTGAGGTTAGGCTCATCAACATTCATCTCGTTTAAATCCCTGCTAATGAGGCAGTGGAATTGGACACAGAGTCTGATGAGACATTTTAAATGGTGTGTGCATCTTGTCGATTTTCGCCTCCATCATTCTAAGGCTGTGTTCATATTAACTATCCTTGATGGATTCAGATAGTGTAGGACTTAGTAAGTTGAATGGCAGATGTTGCTGACTCTTGTGTATTTAATATTCAGGGGGAGCTTAAATATAATTGTAAGCCAAAATAAATCTGCATAAGTATGAATTTAATTATTGATCTAATGGGTGACATCCATCATTTATACCGGGGATTCTGAAAACAAGTTGACCCTTACGCTCATGCTCAAAGGCAACTGTGTACATAGAATTTTAATAAAAAGGATGATTGCTCACATTCATCCGAACATAGATAAACAAACACACCCAGCTTTAACACAGCAATCAATACAATCTAGCCAATCAACACAGGACTGTGATGAAATGATAAGAAATCAGTTTATGAAAGTATTTTAAACAAACAATCCTTAATTCCCTGTCATCCCTTGCCTAGTGATCAACATGGGACAAAGGGAAGGGAACGAGGTAGGCTTGAAGGACATGTGGGGGAGGGGATCTTATCCAGATGACTATGCAGGGCCTAGAGATTCTTATAGAGAAATGAAAGAAAACGTGAAAACCAAAATTAACTTTGGAAGCTAATTTACCTTTAAAAATATTTCCCTCATTAGCAATAACACCTTGTTTTCCAATTTGCGCTGTTATCTAATTTTGTAAAAAGATGTGTCACCGCACCAAAACTTTTTGGATATCTTGTACGGTATCTAAATAGTACTTCTGGAATTTCAACACATATGGTAAACAATGAATATCACTCTCTGATCCATCCCTTCTAATCTGTTATCCTTAGAAAATGACAACTAATTACCTAAGACAACATAATTACCTTAACAAGATTAATATAATGCAGTTTTATTATTTATAGAAAAAACGTGCTCCAAAACTTAAGTTTATAACTTAGAGATAAAAAAAGTAATAAATGTGTGTAATAAAAAATAAAGATGAATGCGTTGATGTTACTTGGCTGCCATGATGGATAACTGTGCCCAACAAATTCTATGTCCTCCTGTTAGGAGAGTTCTTGCATTTGGCATACAAATTATTTTCCTCTTATATATTTGACAAAAGTTGTGGTGCAAGAGGATATATTTCATGCAAGCACATAGCCAAAAACATTTTTTTATTAATGTGATGCAGAGAAACATTAGAATATTGAATTAAATGATGTTACATCAGAAACCCAAGGAACCTGTTTATGCTCAAGGTTCGACAGCTTCGTCTCAATAATGTCAACTTAAGATAATTCTTATTAGCTCTCTGAAAGTAACCTCAAACTTGATCATTTGTCCTCAACTAAAGAGTTAAAAGTTTGAGAGGATTGTGCACAATTGAAAAACAATGACATAGGCCTACATAGGCCTACATCGGACTGAAGGCGGCGAGAGTGACTGGCCGTTGTAAGAGGCTCTCTACTGCCCCCTATTGATTTGATTGCAGAGGGATATTAAATATGACATTAGTTTAGGTTCAAAACAGCAGAAGGAGATACGCTTTGGCATCTCAATAAGGCAGAAAAGATTGAGGAAAAGCTAATAAAGCAAACCAGATATATTGACCTGAAAGATAAACAAAGACAGGGATTGATCGCGAATGCCAAAAGGTTGTTCTCTGTTAATAACTCAGTGACTATACGCTCCTTTGATTCAGTCGAGGCATAGACCTAGTCCGGAACGTTCTTGCAAGTCTGTTGATAAATGAAAGATATCGAAAACCCCACACCTTTCTTTCTCCCTCTCCCTCTCTCTCTCTCTCTCTCTCTCTCTCTCTCTCTCTCTCTCTCTCTCTCTCTCACAAGCTTCTCCTATTCTATCCCTCTCTTCTTCTTTTTAGCCGTGGGCTACGTCTGAATTATTCTCTTTGAGATTTTCATTTTATTTAAAGGGTAAAAGTGTAGGAGAGAGTGAGAGAGAGGGAAAGGCGGTGTGTGTTGTATTTGAAAAGTGTGGTCAATGAAGGAGGAAAACAAGCTAGAATTGGGCTGCAGGATCAGTACAGAATTAATTATCATACTACCTCTACTGTGCCTTGACGAGGAAACACAACAAAGAACAAAGATTCAAAGTATAGCCGTACACCTAGCCTTCGCATTAGTGTGAAATAAAGACAATACTGTATGTATTTACACAGATCAATTTTTTTAAGTGCTAAGGGACTGAATATAAAGAAAGCCTGGTGCTTCTAATTCAGCCCAGTGCTCTCCCCTTTTTTAATATTCCACACATTGACAAGTCTTTAAGCGCCACAAAAGGGATTCGTCGATGCTATACCCACAGCCTCACTGTTCCAGAATTCTATAATAGAGGCTTTAATTGCTCTGGACACAGGACGATGGCAGGCGGCTGGGGAGACCCATGGCAGTGACTGATAAACACACTGTGGTCTGCAGTAATTGGCTCTATTGACTGACTTGCATGCCTTCCCACGATTAATGTTCCTATAGTGGTCTAAAAGTTTAAAGAGTATTTGTGATATTGTGGATGTGTGCGTGCGTGTCTGGGTATATATGTGTCTATGAATAAGAAGAAGATTAATAAGGAGAGACAAAAACAGGGAAGAAATCGAAAAAAAGGGAACTTTCAACACCAATACTATCAATACAACACCATCACAACAGCCACAGTGGGACCGGCAATTACAACGAAAGTACACTGAAAGTGTCTGTATAGAGGGATCTTACACTCTTTACGGATCACTGAATTGATCCAAAGCTGGAATGAACCATATATAAATGTGAACCGAAGGTAAGGGAGGCTGGTAGTCATTAGTCCTGTCTCCTAGCTGGCTGCCAGGCTTTCAGCCCAGGGTAGCCCTGTTCTCCTCTCCCACCCAGCTCCCTTCTGGTCAAGAGCCCCCATCATGTCCACTCTACCCCCTCTCTGTAGCCCATGTCCCGCCTCTCTGCCTCTCTCCCTTTCTCCCCACTCCCTTGCTCCTTTCTCCTCTTTACCCCTCTCCTCTGTATCCATGCCTACTCCTCTCCTCTCTACCTCTGCTCTGTCTCTCTCCTCTCCTCCAACTCCCTCTGTCCTCTCTGCCCCCCTTCTTCTCTCTCCCCCTCTCCTCTGTCAACTGCCAACTCCCTTTCTTCTCTCGTGTCTCTCTCCAATGTCTTCTCTGCACACAGCCTCTGTCTATCGCTTCAATCGAAATGAAAGAGGGTGTATTTGTATGCATGTGCACACAAAACACAAAATGAAAAATAAATGTTTTTTTTTACCCTGTTTACTCATTCTCATATTTTGTCATTCACTTTTGTATTTCATATGCAGGAAAGGAAAATATGTCTGAAAAATGATGAACTCCTGATTCAAATCAGGTGTCCAGTAAACCAATAATAGTTTACTGGAGTATCCATCAGAAGGAAGATACAAAACTTGCAAACGCCTATAGAAACGCAAACAACAAAGCATACAAGCGAAAGCAGGATGTCTTTTTTTTCAGCAGCATGACATTAAGGCTAATTCAGACTGTACAGACATCCTCTGATCCTGGTATCTTTTTGTGTATTTTATACTGCAGACTCTTCCATCATCTCTTCCACTCATGCAGGTCCCAAAGACAACCATCTTCAATTAACTGTTGAATATGGAAAACACATTAACATCCATAAGCAAACCACAAAACAGTCTTTTTCTACAGTTCTACAGCTCTGGCCAATTGCAAGATTTTCAGCTCCTGGCAATGAAACAGTGATTACATGTGGGCCCTGTGACAGCCAAGGCACTAAACGGCACGATCACAGGTAACATCTGTTTGTAAACCGTTGTGAGGTTTGAGCAGAGGTCTAAGAGGCTGCTGTCGCCATGAATATTCTGCCCAGCACCTGCTGCTACCCACTCCTCTGTTGGTTTTTCCATTTTTGTCATTTTCAAAATCAGTGTGTGGAATATACCATGTACCCCCCAACACCATTCTCTCTCTCTCTCTCTCTCTCTCGCTCTCTCTCTCTCTCTCTCTCTCTCTCTCTCTCTATATTGTTCGTCTACTTCTGTGTCCATCCCTAATGGCCCTAATGAACAACTACGTGGCTGTTGCACGTGTTGTGTGCATGCAGAGTGTGTGTGTGAGCGAGTGAGTGAGTTTGAGAGAGTGTGTGTGTGTGTGTGTGTGTGTGTGTGTGTGTGTGTGTGTGTGTGTGTGTGTGTGTGTGTGTGTGTGTGTGTGTTTGTGCGTGCGTGCGTGTTTGAGTGAATGTACCCCAGTGTGTCTGTGTTTGTCTGTGTGAGTGCTATTCCCCTCTCAGCATCATGCTGCTGTCTGTTATCTGTCTGAGCTCAAAGCACCAGTTGTTTTTCAGGGGGTCCAGCGGGAACACAGAAACAAGTAGGCATTTAGAGTCTGCTTTCAACCTTCCAGATGTTTCCCTGCTCTCCCTCCTTCTTCCAGGTGGTCTTTAATGCAAACGTCTCTCTCTGTCTCTCTGCCTACCTTAATTTACCCGACCTCTCACTCTCTGACTTCTGTCTCGCTCTATATAGTTATCCCTCTCTGTCACTATTTCCTCTCTAACTCCCTCTCCAAGTTTCTTTCTAACGCCCTCTCCCTCTCTCACTTTGTATCTATACACCTTTCTCCGGCTCTTTAGCTCACTTTCCCTCTAAATCCCTCTCTTTCTTTATCACACTGCCTCCTTTCTGTGCTCTCCCTATTTTTCTATCCCTCTGTCTGCCACCTCCCCTGTCTGTCTCCCACAGACTGTTTCTTTCTCTCTCAGGTTTCATCAAATGCAACTTTGCGATTTGTTTTGGTAATTTTCCCTCTCTGCCATCATTCCAGCCTTTATTGTTGTGAATCTTACTTGTTTCGTTTGGTGAAAGCAGAACACGTTGAGGCTTTGAGGAGGCCTCAGACAAAAGCTTTCTCTGTCAACAGTAAGACAGACTGACGGACATCCAGCAGGATCATGTGTTTCAACACCTGCCCTCCATCCCTAGACTGTGTGTGTGTGTGTGTGTGTGTGTGTGTGTGTGTGTGTGTGTGTGTGTGTGTGTGTGTGTGTGTGTGTGTGTGTGTGTGTGTGTGTGTGTGTGCGTGCGTGTGTGTGTGTGTGTGTGTTCCTGTTTTGGAAATTTACACAAGCACATATAAAAGTGTGTGTGTTTGTATCATGAACCCACATGAACACGTCTATAAATTAAACATTGTGTGTTGATGCATTTAACATGTGGCTCATCTTGATGCCATTTTCCAGGAATTACCATTCTAATATAAACATGGATGTACCACACCTAGCCTTTGGCAGTATCGCAATACAATGGTATAAAAGGGTATCTAGTACAACCGAAGGTATGATTTAATATTCATGATGCATTATAGTGCACAGCAGGCGCCACGAGTGGTCAATCTCTCTACTGGTGGTGTTGGAGTCAGCTGAGTGGACTAGGACAGAAGATGCACTGAGGGGGGGCTGCTTATGTGACCAGCTCATCCATCCTCCCCATTCTCAAACTCTTTAAGGAGGACCATCTGGCCCAGGTGTAAAGTGATGTGCAGTAAATGGCTCAACTCAAGTCGGGAAAGTTTGTTGAAGCCAAATATGGCAATGACCCTGTGCAACAACTGCTTTGGAAACGTACCTTTTGTAAAACCCTGGTTCCTTGGAAAATCGGACAGCAATATGGTGGAGACCAAAAGGGGTGTTAGAGACAGAGATGATAGCACTGGGAAATGAGTCAAGTCAACATCAGGGTGGAGGAAGGAGGGAGCGCACAGGCACATGTGGGAGATCCGTAGCAAAAACCCAACTTTGGTCAGCCTACTTAGGAGAGTGGTTACAGCGTTAGAGGGTGTGTCTGAGGCCCAATCAGAGTGAGAATATGGACATAAACATATTCCAGAAGCATTAACACATATATTTCCTCAATACATAAATATGTGCATCCATGTTTACAGTTAAATGGTAATTCCTGGTAGAAGGATTCAAGATTGGGCCTGATGTTAAACTCATCGACACGATGTATAATTTATACCCTTGTTCATGTGGGTTCACGATACACACGCAAATGTTTCTTACATGCTTCTGTGTTTTCTAAAACAGGAACACACACACTCACACGCGCACACATACACAGTCCAGGGATTGAGAGAAATTACTGAACCACATGAGCCCTCCTGGATGCCCGTCAGTCTGTCTTAATCGTCACTGTGATGGAAGGAGCTTGTTGTTTGTGTGCAGGAGGACGCCATCTATACAGGACAAACGCACCCCTCATCGTTGTCCAGGCTGGGCACCTATCCTCCCACAACCCAGTCTAGTCCTGCTTGTCTTCTTGGCAGGTTAACCTTAATGATTGAGGTCTGGGTTAGATATGCTAAACCAATGGATGTGCCATCGATTTGCAAGGGCGTATTACCTATCTATTCATTATTCTATGGTTCATAAGTAGTTAAACCCAGCAAGACTTGTCATCATAGCCTACTCGCATGTTAGATGTTTGTCTAGACACACAGCATTGTAGACTAGACAATGTTGCATGCTAAAATAACTTGTGCAAACTGCCACAAGCACAAATAAAAACCCACTTGCACACAAATATCCAGAAACAAATGCCCACATACAAACACAAAAATAGCCAGAAACAAACCGACACACACACTGAAAAATGCATTGTTTTCCCTTCATCGGAATGGAGAATCTAAGTGCTCTATGCTTATTTGCTGGCTGATTTATGTGGGGTCATTAACATTCTCTTGATGGTGTGGGCTGCAGCCCACTGCTTCATGTCTTCCTGATTACAATTCTACAAGATGGATCAGAGACAAGCACCCATCACCTACTGAAAGCCAAGATCTAATCCACATCCCACCACCAACCCTCTCCTGACTGCTTGTATACAAGTCAACAGAGACACAAACACACCAACCCACTGTAGATTACTGGTACACAAGACATAACACACACACAAACCCACCCGCACACACACAGTGGATAACTGGTACAAAAATGATGGCACACACTGTATAGGCAATATACACACCTCGCCATGTAGATACTCATATACAAGCTAAGACAACACACACACACACATTGACAACACACACAGATTGAAGATATATCCTGTGTAAGACAGCACACATACACAAACACACAACCTCCCAGTGTTGACACAAAAGATTCATGTTCTCATTCCCACGCATGTGCACACAGAGTCGCACAAACACATACACACATACTTATTTGAACAGGAACCCACACCCCATCACGTATAAATGACAACATCCTCCAGCAGTGCAGCAAGCAGAGGCCATCTTATTTACCTATTGGCTACCAGGTGTTCCTTCATCCTGCTATGGTGTCATCTCTCTCTTGAAGTATTTACACTTTACACAATTCTCATTACTCATTTTCTTTGAACTGTTACGCTCTTTTTCGCTGTCTAACTCTCTCTCTCTCTCTCTCTCTCTCTCTCTCTCTCTCTCTCTCTCTCTCTCTCTCTCTCTCTCTCTCTCTCTCTCCTCCTCTCTCTTGCTGTGTTTCTCTGCCTCCAAATCTCTTTTGTTCTATTATACACTGGAATGCATGAAACTCCAAACACCAAGCCTTATTCTGTTTGCACTTATTTGTGCATGCATGTATGTGTGTATTTTTGTGTTTGTGTGTGTGTGTATGTCTGTTTGTGTGTGTATGTATTTGTGTGTGTGTGTGTGTGTGTGTGTGTGTGTGTGTGTGTGTGTGTGTGTGTGTGTGTGTGTGTGTGTGTGTGTGTGTGTGTGTGTGTGTGTGAGCATGCGTGTGTGCGGGTGTGTGTGTGTGTGTGTGTGTGTGTGTGTGTGTGTGTGTGTGTGTGTGTGTGTGTGTGTGTGTGTGTGTGCGTGTATGTGTGTTTTTGTGTGTCAATGTGCAGAAAAAGTTAGTAAAGTTATTGACCAAACTTTTTCTCCAGCATAAGAGAATGAAGATTTTAGGAGTGATCAAACCACATCTGGATCATTATCTTGCTGTCTGAGCTAGTATCAAGTTAAGCTTATTGGAGAACCCAAAATGTTGGATGATGCAAGGGTAATTACATTTTCATTTTTCTCAAATTTGCATTTCAACACCAATCTCATTATTGTTGTTATGATGTTGGGTAATGTTTAAACAGAACCTCAGCCTAAAACATGATTAATGTATGTGTTATGCACATATCTATCAATGTGTATGACTGTATGACTTTGCTTATCGTAGTTTTTGGTTTTGGTTATTCTCGTTCCCGTGGACTGACAAAGGCACCAGACTGAAGTCATTGACATGATGCAGGGTTCAATGTTTTTGTCCCTCAATGTACAGGACGGGCCAATGAGCAGCGATGAAGCGATTTACCCAGCGATTTACCCCGGCAGTGGGTAAATGAGTGTAAAAGTAATGGCACCAGAATGCACATGTCTCAAGCCATCAGATATATTCACACTTTACACTGGCTTTTTCTATGCTCATATTTTCGGCTTCAGCCTTCTACCTTCATCATCTCTCTATCTTCCCATGCACTGTTCCTCTCTCTATTCCTCCATCTACGGCCCACTTGGACTCTCTCCCCTTAATCAGTTTTTCACAATCTCTTTCTCTATCTCTCCCTCTCTATCTCCCTCTTTCTCTCATTCGAACTCTCTTGTCTTGCTATCGCTCTCCCACTTTCTCTCTCTCCCTTCCAAGGCTCCATCTCTCTTTCTCCATCCTTTTTCTAATTTCCTACTTCCCTTGTCCGGTGGATGGTTAAAGACCCCAGGGCATGAATGGCTGATCTTACGGTCGCTGGTTGAAAAAAGGATGCAGAGAGAAAAAAGCAATTTCCACAGCATGTGATCGTAGGGAGCCTCTTCCCTCCGCTGTGCAAGTAAGGAGGGGGACCTTCGGCAAGGGAGTAAAATGCCACTTCAACAGCAGCCAGACCGCACAGGAGGAGATAAGCTTAAAAGAGCCCAGAGCACAGCCAGAGAGTGGAGGAGAGAGAAAAAGAGAGAGAGAGACATTATCATACCACACACTCAACCAGTCCTTGAAAACAACCAAGATTACTGTTATTGCTTCAGCATTTTAACAACCACACACAGACACACTGCCACTCACACCGCCACACACCGCCACACCGCCACACACACACACACACACACACACACACACACACACACACACACACACACACACACACACACACAATGCCACACACATCGCCACGCACACACAGCCAACAATAAACAAAGTAGATCTCATCAAGCTCAGAAAACGTCCAGGAGGCGGAAATAACTTTGAAATTTAACTGGAGGTGACATTTATCTACTTGGCCTAAGAAACCTTCAAGGGCCATGGAGGCGGTTGGGGTTTTATGCCCCTGTTGTCTTATCACTCAGGTGGAGTTTTCACATTGCAAGGGCATAGAGAACAGACCAGGACCCAGCTTGGATATCATTCACAAACTATGAAAATGTACAAAACACAACCACAGATCTTGGACATTCTATTTAGATAACCCTGAAAGAAAGAACGCATAACGCAGGGACAGGCCTGGTTCAACCGAGATTAAACAAAACGAAAATAAATAAAGGTCAAGGGTAAAGACAGATATTGTCGATGCTTTATGGTTATTTATGCCTGCCCCACACTATTAAACAGTTAATCTTCACATCCACTCAGGATTTATGCTCGGTCGGAACAGGGAGTCTTGTTTGTCATCTGAAGCCAGTGTTTTGAGAGCTAGGCTGGGGTCTTTGGTGTGTTTGGAAGCATTACACCACAGAGAAACAAAGAGATGTGTGGTCAGGTCAGGGAGAAGCCAGAGCCCAGCCTTGCACTGCCACGCTAAATCAGCGCTCCCTACGCACTCAGCAGGACGAACAACACAGAGGAGAGAGAGAAGGGCCAGGGTCAAGGATCGCAGGGAGTCCACTAAATGCATCTTTCTTTTGAATCTGTGAAACTGTGTTGTTTTCAACACATGTACTATCTATCTATCCATCGCAGCTATCCATTTATCTATACTATGTGTTTCTTCCATCCAACCATATCAGTCCGTTTACATGCAGAGTCATAATTGGGTAAATGAATGATTAGTTTATTTACCCGATTAATTATCCACACACACACACACACACACACACACACACACACACACACACAAAGATTTACACTCTAACTGGGAGCCTACATAAAAAAAGGAATGTAATGAATGTGATTTAATGATCCACATCCCTGTTAAAAAAACACACAAACACACAGTATATATACGTGAGCAGTTGGAACACACACAAACCATCGCACATAAACCCTGCTCTGTACATGTACACACACCTGAACACAAAGCCAGTTCTACTGTGTGTGGACGTGCACATGGATATACAGGCACAAGCTTTGTATCGTGCAAAATGTCACTTGGATTGCTGATTGCTGACACACACGCACACACACAAACACACTACAATAACAACAACATAGAGGAAGTAATAAGCAGTGCAGGGACATGGAGGAAGACTGGTGGTGGTGTGGAGTGACATCACCCCCACCCCTCCCCCTCTGTGATGGATGAGCCAGGCATCACCTGCACACACTCCAACACACACACTCAAACACAAACACACATACACAGCGCAAACTAACAACCGCAGACACATTAACGTACACACACACACACACAAACACACACACATAGCGCAAGCACACACAGACACAGGCACAGACACAGCGCAAACAAACACACACACACACACACACACACACACACACACACACATTAACATACACACACACAGCACAGTCAGAGAGACATGTATACGCTGAACATTCCCTCATCCATGTGTGTCATTGAACAGATAGTGTCTGTTTGTTGGTGTGTCCGTGTGTGTGTGTTTGAGATGTGATGGCTATGACAAAAAAGACAGACTAATTGGAGTGTGTGTGTGTGTGTGTGTGTGTGTGTGTGTGTGTGTGTGTGTGTGTGTGTGTGTGTGTGTGTGTGTGTGTGTGTGTGTGTGTGTGTGTGTGTGTGTGTGTGTGTGATTGTGTGTGGAGAAGGATGGCGTCTAAAGCAGTTGCCAGCTGTCTAACAAAGTGTTGAGGTGGAGGACAGTGATGGCGGAGGGGGTGCGGATGGCAGTGGGGGCTCAAACAAACATGTGTTTGTTTTAGCAGTGTGTCGGAGGGTTGGGGCTGATGAATTCAATGCTTCATCAGACCAAAAGAGCAATCAGTAAGAAGATAGATCGGGGAAGACTTGAATGAGTGAGAGAGAGAGAGAGAGAGAGAGAGAGAGAGAGAGAGAGAGAGAGAGAGAGAGAGAGAGAGAGAGAGAGAGAGGGTAAACGGTCGCCCCCCAAACCATGTGTAACATCACATACAGTATTGTTGCTTTGTGTTTACAGACCGTCATGTGGCTGTGTATTAACAGACAGTATTCTGGCTGTGAGATTACAGATATTATTGTGGCTTTGTGTCTAGAGACAGTATTGTGGCTGTCTTTAAAGACAGTATTGTGAATGTCTTTACAGACAATATTGTGCCTGCGTATTTACAGACAGTATTTTTGCTGTGATCAAAGACAGTACTGGGCTGTGTGTTTACAGACTGTATTCTCTCTTTCTCAGTATTCATTCATGCAGTGATGTGGACAAGTTGACTGGTTTATAATACAAATAAAGAGTCCACAAGATTTATCCCAGAATCTTATGTTTGACCGTTTTAAGACTTATTTGCAATGAGTTTGCAGCAGATCAGCACCTTGGACAGCGGGTTGTACGCACAGACGCAAGGTTCACCTTGCAAGTTGTTATTCAATATAAATATGAAAACAAAATATTGATGTTTCAATTCAACTGGAGGGGGATATTGACTACCTAACGACGACTACAAAAATCCTACCCACTTATCAAGTCATTTTGGATGAAAGCATGTATTTTAAAACATGGTCGGTCAATGAGGTGTGCTTGGAGGAGGGAAATGGTTGCAGTACAACGCTTATGAAGGATTAGAGAGAAGTTCATCTGCAGGCCATTCAGAACCAAGGCTTCAATCAAATATTTGATCGCTTTAATTCCCTTCATTATTAACCAGCTGGATCAAATAGGTCTTCAGAGGTCCATAATGGCGCCCATAATTGAACCCCTTGCGCTCCATCCCTAGGGATCATTCTTTCCCGAGATTCTTCTCAAGGTTTCATCCTTGATAATTAAGGGACTTTCATCCTTGCTCTTTGCTGGGCTAGGGTTAGGGGGTGTCATAAAGTGAGGCCTGTGAAGTCCTTTGATTAAAGATTATACAAACGAAAATGACTTGACTTCAGAAGAGCACTGCTCATATTCAGATCTGAAGTTGATCATTTCCTCTGGTATTAGAAGAGCTCAGTGTATAATATTGAATGTCTTTAAGGAGCTAGCATTACTGATGACAGCACCAGTGCATTCTTTTATTCTTGAATGCACTGGTGAAAACATGTCATGCTACTCTGAGTGGTATTTAAAATGTCTCTGCCCCCAGTTCCTTTTCCACCTCAAGTTTATGTTGAGAAAAGGACATAATAAAAATATTGATATTGTTCGTTATTGTTAATGATACAATATCAGATTCTGTTTGTTTAGGCTGAATTGTTTTGAAGCCAGCATTTATCTGGTTAGTAACAAGCAGTTAACAGAATGGTACAATGCCTCAGCCTTTGACAAATAGGGATGTTTAAAATACTTCTAGCCATTAAACAGCTGGCTTTCATAACAGCCCAGCTGTTGCAAAAATAATTCCCCAATCAATTATTATTTAAAGGCCGTCTCACACAAACGCTCACCTACACTTTGCAATCGTACCCTGCATCCATCTCCAACAGTAAAACACGCGGCGGGATTAAGCCAATAAGGGCTGGAGCTGAAGCCAACCAGTTATCGATCTGTTGTCTGGCTGACAGCGCACAACACAGGGCGCCGTAATGAATGAAGACAATAGGAAGATAACAGGAAGGGCGAGAGAGAGAGAGAGAGAGAGAGAGAGAGAGAGAGAGAGAGAGAGAGAGAGAGAGAGAGAGAGAGAGAGAGAGAGAGAGAGAGAGAGAGAGAGAGGGAGAGAGAGAGAGAGAGAGAGAGAGAGAGAGAGAGGGAGAGAGAGGGAGTTGGGTTGCAGGGTAGAGGGAGAGTCAGAAATAATCAAAGAGACACGAAAAGAGGGCAGCAAAGCAGGGGGGAAAACTCAGGTGAGGAGGGTCGAAAGTTAAAGCATAAATTAAGAGGACAGAAGGGATTAGAAGACAAGGCGAGAGAAGAGAGAACACAGTAGTTACCAGGATAATGACGGAAGAGATGAGAAGAAAAGAGAAATTGGAGGACAGACAAGGAGATAAGGTAAAAGATAGAAGAGATAACAGAACAGGCAGGTGCTCTAGTGTTGGCTGATTGGAGGTGACCATCAAATCCCCAAGTGATGATGCATTCATTAATCCTACCCCTAATCTGTGGACTGCGTTACTTCAAGAAATCAGGGAAACAAGCTCCTTCAAAAATATTTTAAGATCTAGTTAAAAACATATCTCTTCAATTGAATTAGCATTTTATAGAACAAATTAGCTTTAAATTATCATTTGATCCATGCTGCCTCTGTTTTAGCGTTCCTATTTTTTTATCTGTTGCTTTTACTTTCATTTGCACTGTATTAAAAGTTACCACATAGTTCATTAGGTTAGTAAAATTATTCAGGCTAGAAAGGAGAATAAAAAGGACGATTTAAGGAGGCAAGAGAAATAGAACAGTAAACAGAGAGAGGGACAGAAATAGAGAAAGACAAAGAGAGAGAGAGAGAGAGAGAGAGAGAGAGAGAGAGAGAGAGAGAGAGAGAGAGAGAGAGAGAGAGAGAGAGAGAGAGAGAGAGAGAGAGAGCGAGAGCGAGAGTGAGAGCGAGAGCGAGAGCGAGAGAGAGTGACAGAGTGTGAGAGAGCAAGAGAGAGAGAGAGAGAGAGAGAGAGAGAGAGACTACAGCATTAGGTGGAGACATGATTGCAGCTATTACCATCAGCCTCGGCTCAGGACGCCAAGAATAACCCCCTGCTCATCAAGCTCCTCTCATCAAGCTCCTCTCATCAAGCTCCTCTCATCACTGGAGCTGCGGAGGACGCTGCGTTTAGGTA